>NC_134213.1:109493104-109713104 GCF_965140235.1 Caretta caretta
AGACTGAATTCCAAATTTGCTTTTTCATGTTTTTATATTTTTTAAATGAATTCCTAGGTCTTTATTTCTGAATTTATATTCTTCTTTTAAGGGGCATTTGGGCTATATCTGCTAATTAAAAAATGACAGATGTTTAAAATTAAAGATTGTTTTGAAGATAATGTAGAGGTGTGGAAAAATTTACTGCCTGTACGTCTCAAGCCACTTATCAGCATATTCAGTCCTGTGCCTAACTCCTCAAGCTAAATAATCAGGAGGCATATGGGGACGTTTTGGGGTCCTAGAGGCTGTCTTTTGCCTAGCAGGTTAAAACATGATATTGCTTCTCTTGGAACATAGGAGGAACAAGGAGAGCGGTCAGGAGCTATCTCAGAAGCATTCATCCAGAATTCATTCCAGGAAGCAGCTGAGACCGTCAAAATTCTGCACTTCATATACTAAAAGAATTAATTTTTTAGCACTGGATCCCCCTGCTATGCCTTAGCATTCCCAAGCCTCATACATCTAAGTTACATGGAAAGGGATTTGAGTAGCACAGCCCTTTTTTCTGGCCAGCAGAGCCTCCGCTTGCTTCCTGCTTCCTCTGGGAACACTAACAGAGTATTAGCGGCCATTAAGGAGGCATTTGCTAAGTGACTTATAAGTTGCCTTGAGTAGTCACTGTGCTCACTCTGAGGCAGAGAACAGTCAAGTGCTTACTTTGCCAGCGAGGAGGCCTAGAGAATTTTTGACACCTCTGTGGATCAGAGATTATATCGGGACTTGAGGAAAGTTAAAAATTAACTCTTTAATCCAAAATCCACTTTGTTCCTTCCCACTGGATTCATTTCCAAACACATGATTAAAGAACTGCTGTTTTGCCTGCGGGGGGTGTTGAACAGATTTGGGATAAACACCATGGAAGATTATGTGCAATAGTGTAGCAAGTCACTAGTGAACAAGTCACTGATATTTTATCCATGCACATTTTCTGCTCTAGGAAAAGCAAATGTGAAAGACAAAAGTAAAGCGAGTGGGAGTGCATGACTCTGGGATTATGTCTCATACATGCTGGATAATGTGTATTTGCACTGCTGTGCTCTAGGAGCTGACGGAAGTACTGTTTCTACCAGCAGCCCACAGGTTCTTTAGCTTACCAGGTAGAGGCTTTCATCTGCAGAGAAAGATCCCTAGTTCTATCCCCAGTACTGTATGTTTGCAGTACAGCTGATGCATAGGGTGGGACAGGTGCAATCATAAATAAGGCTAAGATTTTGTCATGCATATTTTTAGTAAAAGTCACAGGTCATGGGCAATAAAGAAAAACTAACGGAAGCCCGTGTGTGACATTTACTAAAAATATGCATAACAGCTCAGAGCTGTGAGGCCCCCCCCACTGCCCATGGCTCCCAGTGTGGGGCACCCCAGCTGCCCGTGACTCAGAGCTCTGGGGCACTGCCCCCTTCCCCACCCCCTAGCAGCTGGGAGCTTGGGGCACCTGCAGTTTCCAGCCACCATGGGCTGTGGGGGGACACTGCAGCTCCCAGGAACCACGGGGTCAAGTTATGCATTCCATGACCTCTGACAAAATTGCAGCCCTAATTGTGAGCTGGTTCTAGTCTCACTTGGGGGCAACACATGCCCTGGTAGGGCTCAGCCTCGGAGGCTCAGGAAAAGGGCTGGTATTCGTAGCAGCATAGGACTGAAAGGGACCTCGACAGGTCGTCTAGTCCAGTCCCTGGCACTCCTGGCAGGACTAGGTATTAGCTAGACCATCCCTGACAGGGGTTTGTCCAACCTGCTCTTAAAAATCCCCAATGATGGAGATTCCACAGCCTCCCTGGGCAATTTATTCCAGTGCTTAACCACCCTGACAGGACATTTTTCCTAATGTCCAACCTAAACCGCCCTTGCTGCAATTTAAGCCTTTTGCTGCTTGTCCTGTCCTCAGAGGTTAAGAACAATTCTTTTCCCTCCTCCTTTTATGTACTTGAAAACTGTTATCATGGCCCCTCTTAGTCTTCTCTTCTCCAGACTAAACAAACCCAGTTTTTTTCAATCTTCCCACATAGATCATGTTTTCTTGACCTTTTAATCATTTTTGTTGCTCTTCTCTGGACTTTCTCCAGTTTCTGCACATCTTTCTTGAAATGTGGCACCCAGAACTGAACACAATACTCCAGTTGAGGCCTAATCAGCATGGAGTAGAGTGGAAGAATTACTTCTCATATCTTGCTTACAACACTCCTACTACTACATCCCAGAATGACGTTGATTTTTTTGAACAGTATTACACTGTTGACTCATATTTAGCTTATGGTCAGAGATTCCTTTCCGCAGTACTCCTTCCTTGGCAGTCATTTTCCAGTTTGTGTATGTGCAACTGATTGTTCCTTCCTAAATGGAGTACTTTGCACTTGTCTTTATTGAATTTCATCCTGTTTACTTCAGACCATTTCTCCAGTTTGTCCAAATTATTTTGAACTTTAATCCTGTCCTCCAAAGCACTTGCGACCCCTCTCAGCTTAGTATCGTCCACAAACTTTATGTGTGTACTCTCTATATCATTAATTAAATCATTGCTGAAGATATTGAACAGAACCAGACCCAGAACTGATTCCTGCAAGACCCCACTTGTTATGCTCTTCCAGCATGACTGTGAACCACTGATAACTACTCTCTCGGAACGGCTTTCCAATCAGTTTTGCACTCACCTTTTTGTAGCTCCATCTAGATTGCATTTCCTTGGTTTATGAGATGGTCATGTGAGACAGTATCAAAGGCTTTACTAAAGTCAAGATATACCATGTCTAGCGCTTTCCCTCCCCCCCCCCCACACAAGGCTTGTTACCCTGTCAAAGAAAGCTATCAGGTTGGTTTGGCATGATTTGTTCTTGAAAAATCCATGCTGACTGTTATTTATCACCTTATTATCTTCTAGATGTTTGCAAATTGATTGCTTAATTATTTGCTCCATTATCTTTCTGGGTACAGAAGTTAAGCTGACTGGTCTGTAATACCCCAGGTTGTCCTTATTTCCCTTTTTATAGATTGTCACTATATTTGCCCTTTTCCAGTCTTCTGGAATCCCGTCTTCCAGCACTTTTCAAAGATAATTGCTAACGGCTCAGATATCTCCTCAGTCAGCTCATTGAGTATTCTAGGATGTATTCCATCAGCTCCTGGTGATGTGAAGACATCTAACTTGTCTAAAAAAGAAAAGGAGTACTTGTGGCACCTTAGAGACTAACCAATTTATTTGAGCATGAGCTTTCGTGAGCCACGCTCACATGGCTCACGAAAGCTCACATGGCTCACGAAAGCTCATGCTCAAATAAATTGGTTAGTCTCTAAGGTGCCACAAGTACTCCTTTTCTTTTTGCGAATACAGACTAACACGGCTGTTCCTCTGTAACTTGTCTAAGTAATTTTTAACCTGTTCTTTTCCTATTTCAGCCTCTGATCCTACCTCATTTTCACTGGCATTCACTATGTTAGCCGTCCAATCACCACCTCCCTTTTTGGTGAAAACCCTATTTATACAGAAACCCTGAGGTTAAAATCACATATAGGAACACAGGCTGCTTTGCATCATTCTTGTGAGCTCCCTTGGGGACCAGGGCAAGGTGCCATGGGTGAAGCGGACGCAGAGTGCGCCCAGGTTAATGGAAGATGAAACCTGATATGCACAGGCCTGCATTACATGAAGGAGGGCATGTACACAGATGAAATGGGGAGGGAGCATGTGGGGGGAACAAGTCCATGTGTTTGAGGGAGAGGGGAGACAGGTCTGTCAGCAGGGCTGCCACGCCCTATTCAGACTTTCCTGTATCATGCTTACCCCTCCAGGAGACTGACTTGAAACTGCTGCCAGATTAAACTGAAGCCTGCTAGACTGGGCCATAAATCATCCCAGCTCATGCTTCTCATTCAGCCTGACTCTGGTGCAGAAGCGTGCAGCCCCTGGGCTGAGCCCTCTCATGCAGGAATCCAGCACATAGTCCCAGACTGCAACATGCAGTTTCAGTACCACTTTATTATCTTTCTATTCACACAACACAGGGGCGGAAAAACCCGAAGTGAATGAAACAGTAACACTGATGCCCTAGGAGGGGGTCTGTTGCTGACTCAGGGATGCCTGCCCCCAAGTCAGATGTGTCCAGGGAAACAGCGTCTCACTGTCTTTTGTGAGTGGCCTGTTCAGTTCTTAGTGCACATGCGAAATGTACAACTGTTATATGGCCCCCTGACTTCCAGTGGGATCGTCACAGACACGTGTATGGAGAGATTGGGTGCCGCAAGCAGGGGCACAGACTTGAGTGTTCATGCAGGTGTGAATGCAGGTAGAGACACAGACCCGTATGCACACAGGTGCAACTGCATGGGTATACCGATGGGTAGAACCATGCACAAGCAGGAAGACATATGCACACACATGCATTCATACACAAACCATAATAAGCAGAGCGTAGAGAGACATGTGGCTATGGCTCAGCTGCAGTGTGGATGTTTTTATAAATAATAGATCTTGCCAGACAAATGGCCAAGATTCTATTCCCAGCTGTGTCATGAGCTCTGTGTGACCTTGAGCAAGTCATTGCTGCACTGGGCCTCTGTTTCCCTTCCTGCCCTTTGTCGTGTCTATGCAGACTAAGCTCTTTGGGCCCAGACTGTCTCACTACAGTATGTACAGCATTTGGCACAACAGGGCCCCAAGCTCACCTGAGGTCTCTGAGTGCTAAGCTAACAAAATGGCTTGCTTTTTTTGACAGACGTACATTGGTGGATGAAGGGAAGGCAGCATCTGGTGGGAGCATGCAAAAGGTGACTTGTCTTAATTAGTGACGAAGAAGAGGGAGGAAACAATATCTTAATAAAAGGTGCAGATGATCCTAACCTGGAAAGAACTGCAAGCCCCAGACAGGCTGGAGAAATGACTGAGAGGGACTTGCAGCGCTTAGACTCAGACAGAGACTAACAAAATGAGAGTTTGCCTGGATACGTGCAAGTAATTAAACTGGCAAAACATCACAGAGTGGTTCAGTGGCAGGGAGAGAGCTGGGAGAGGCCGAGTGATACAGGAGTTTTCATTAGGAGCTCGCGGCATTA
Organism: Caretta caretta; assembly: GCF_965140235.1. Classification (NCBI taxonomy): domain Eukaryota; kingdom Metazoa; phylum Chordata; order Testudines; family Cheloniidae; genus Caretta; species Caretta caretta. The sequence continues at coordinate 109,498,193 of NC_134213.1, forward strand.
TAAGCCAGCATGGTTTGGGGTTGTACCCAGAAGTATCGTTCCAAAGTAAAGCGGGAATAGTGCTCCTCTATACATGTGTATATGGCTCTGGTACAATTACTCCTGAAATGCCACACTCAGTTCCAGGAACCACAACCCCCACAAAGAGTGCCTGCAAACTGAAGAGATTTCAAAGAGCATCAGTGATCAGGGCAGAGGGGACAAGTTTGGGGGAGCAATTGAGACAGCTAAATCTGTCTTGTTTAGCTGCTGGGGGAAAGGGGATCCTGCTTAAGGGCTACAAATATATCTCACTGTAATCAAGCCGTACATGTCAGGGCATGTGCTTACTACACAGCTATAATTTGCAGACAGGTCACACATCCCCTCAAACACAAAAAGACATCACACATACAGATGCATTTTTGCACATATCCAGCACTTGGACTCATCTGTGCCACTCACATCAATGTATCCACCCCACCTGCACTGCTATCTACATGCACAATCCCTCCCCAGTGCCAGCTCCCCACAGTAGGGTGACCAGATGTCCCGATTTTATAGGGACAGTCCCGATTTTTGAGGCTTTTTCCCGTCCCGATTTTTCACACTTGCTATCTGGTCACCCTACTCCACAGTCACGCATAGGGATATGCACATGCACACAGCGCTGCACTCACACCCAGCAGGCAACAGGGTGCTTGGGCCCACGTCCCCCTCTTTGTTAGATATCAACGCTTGCAGCAGGCTGCTCACCCTTCTAGCGGTGGGGACATGGCTCCATGCTCAGCTGCTGGAGGGAAGCTTGGGACAGGTCACCCAGCAGGCTTGGTGTCTCAGGGACACGTGCACAAACTCACAGTGGCACAACTTGTTTGGAAACAATCCGTGCTAGGACTTCGATCCCCAAGGAGCAGCTCTACCCCAGAGCTGTAGGAGACTCCTCCACCACCAGCAGTCATAGCCCTGCCAGCCAGTAGAGTGCAAGACTCTTACATGAGAAACAGATTATTTTAGCAGCAAACACTTCAGGATCTCCCCAGAGCAGCAAGGGCTTCTCAACAGGGCCAGGCCCAGGACATGCACACTTCCTCTTCGTCTTTCAGAGCAGGGATCCCGGTGTGTCAGAGGGATGGACAGCAAATGCCACAGAAGACTTTGCTGAGGTAAAAAATAAAATAGGACCAGTGTCCTACTTGTAAAGTTCCAGTTAAATCAACTCAGGAACTGCCTTGTCTTTGCCAGGGTTCAGGCCAATTGGCCTGAGTAAAGTGCAAATGCCAGTCTGCTTTCAATGATAACTGCAGTTGGGTCAAGGCAACACTCAAATTTCAGCTCTTCCCCAGGTTAAGATTAGCTTGACCCTGCTGAAAGGGTGGCGGGCATGGGCTTGCCCTGCCCCAGGGTTAGTGCACATTTGCCATACTGAAGGGCATGTTGGCTCTGCCCAGGCCTTAGATCAGGTTGGCCATGCTGGAGGTGGTGGCGAGCCGGCGGTTCACAGCGAGTCGGCTGGAGATGGTGAAGATGCTAATGTCACCTGTGCCCAGTCTCCTGGGAGCAACTGGGCAGCAGGAGGTGCTGAGCACATAAAGCAGGAGGCAGAGTAGAATGGCAGCCCCAGCAGTCATGAGGATGACTCCACTGGAGAACATGCTGGCCAGAGGCCGTGAGGGGCTGAGCTGCATGGTCGTAGTGGAGAGGACAGTGAGGACCACGCCACAGACCAGCAGAACCAGAGCGCTAAGCAGCAGCATCACACAGTCCGAAAAGCCACCACTCTTCAGCAGCTCAATTTGGTTCCGGCTCCGGATGCAATTCATGTCCTGGATAGCAGAGCTCAGCAGCTGCTTCAGCAGCACTAGCAAGGCCAGGAGGCAGAGCGTGGTGCCCACAGCCAGCCGCCACTCCCCGGACCGGCTACTGGTGCTATAGAGGAGGACAATGCCCCCTGTCCCGCAGGCCAGAATTAGCACCACGGCCACCCCATAGCACAAGATGGATTTCTTAGGGTCCTTGAACCACCACAGCTCGACATGCTCCTCAAGGATGTTCCTCTGAATACGGCCGGCATCCGCGGGGGGTCGGGGCACACTGAGTTGCTCCAGCTCAGGCATGGTGGGTCCTGAGGGGCCTCTAGGCTGGGCAGGACGTGCTGCGATGATCACACAGATGGCGCCAGGTCCGTGGCCGGGGAGGTCAAAGCCACAGCAGCTGTGAAGGCTGTGGCATTTCCTTGTGAGGCAGGCAGCTTGTGTTCTTGCCCTCTGATGCCCTGTGGCCACTGAATGTCAGAGCTCCAATACAGCAGGGATGCCCATCACTGCATCCCCTAGTGAGTTACGGGCTGCACGCCAGGGGAAGTGCCAGGAAAGACTCTGGCTGAAGGGCAGGACAATAGAGCTTGATCTGCGGTGTCCACTGTAGTGAGCTGATGCACCTCCAGAGTGTCATGGGGAGTGGCTGGTACTGAGTCCTCCAGCCCCCTCCTTGTCCTAGTTACTTCATCTGAAAAAGGCCAGAAAAGAACAAAGTGTAATTGACCAAAGCCCTTGCTCCCAAATACCCCCCACCCCACCCCCGTCCCCAGTTCCCAGGGCTGGGGGTCAGAGACCTTCCTCATTGAAACCCACGCTCTGTGGCACAGGCCAGGGGACCTCCCCCCGTGCTGAGGCTCCACTCACTGATGCATCTGGGCATCCCTGTTCAGTGAAGCTTGTCTCAGGTGATACTGCCGCTTTGGGTCTTCTGTCTCTCCAGACTCAGTGGCTGCAGCGCTGCTGAGCCCAGAGACTGCTCAAGTGTCCCTGTGCGTTCCTCGGCAGGACTGCAACTGCAGCTGGGCACCGGCAGCACGGACAGAGGCAGGTCCCATGCTGTGATAAAGCCCCATTCACTGCCCCAGCCTCACATGCTCTCTCATCAGCAGCTGCCTCTTGTCACCAACTGGCTCTCCAGCCCAGACTGTCAGCAAAGGGTTGGGTCCTGGGCTTAACTCTTACAGTCTAGTCCCAACCAATGGAGGAAAAATGAAACAATGAATAGTAACTGCTGAATTGGCTGTGCCTTTCCGTCACCCCAGTCCTTGGGCTGAGCCACCAACACACTTCCCTTGGATCATTGTCTCAGGCCATTAGCCCAGCCTGGATTACTGCCCAGGATGACAGTAAAGGCGCTCACGTTTCCCCAGACACTGCACCACATACAATTCATGGTTATTTCTCATGTTTCCACTCCCCACATCCCTGCAGTTTCCCTGGAGAGAGCTCCCTCTGCCTGACAGACAGGTTTGCAATGTGCGCACGACGGGAAGACTCAGCAATTCTGCATGCATTTTCTAGAGTCTTGGTGCGCCCCCGCCTACGTGAACACACACTTAAAGCATGTGGGGTGCAGAGGGGAAGCTACGTAATCTTATGGACTTGACTATGCAAATAAGCCCTCAGCTCCTCCCTGCCTTGCCCTTCCCTGACACCTCACAGCCCTTCCCAGTGGCTAGGGACATCTGTTGAGCAGAGTCTGCACTGTAAGCAGAAACCACCTTCATTACTCCAGCAGCAGATTCCCAGCCTGTTAGAGGCCTCAGTGGGTGTAAAAACCAGCATGGGGGTGCTGGGAAACGGAGGGGCATGCCAGAGCTGTGGAGAAGAGGGTGCCAGGTAGGTGTTACGCTATGGCCACTGTTCCCGCTAAATTGTGCGCATGTGCGTGCACACACAGATCCTAAACCCCATGCACACGGTGAAACACCGCGCGCACAGAAATTTGCACAGAAGCACAACAGTTTGCACAGAAGAAATTTTTTGCACACACGGCCTGTCAAAAATTAGAGGGAACATTGGCTATGACTATGCTCGGTTGTGATTAACAACTTGGGATCCATGTTCAAGTTCCACTTACACAGGTTAGCGCAGTCCCAGGGGACCATCCAGCACTTTAGGGAGCCGTAACTGGGCTCCCAGCTAGCCCCCTCTTTCCTACTTAATTGACACAGAGACTCTGGCTCATGGTATCTAAACATCTCAGAGACAGTAATGGAGACACCCTCGCAACCCCTGTAAGGCTGGGCATTATTAGCTCCATTTTACAGGTAGGGAACTGAAACCTGAGAACCTTGTGACATTTCCCAGTCAAACACAGGGAATTTATATCAGCGACAGGACCCGAAGCTACAATGCCAGGGATCTAGCTGGGAAACTTACCCATAAACCCAGCCTTCATTCCCAATTACAAATTCTCCTTCCACCCAGCCTTTTCACCAACTGTGAAAGGTCCTTGTACCCCCCTACCCCGGGTCCTTGCACTGGGCGTTGTCCAGTTAGCTGTGTCTGGCTGGGACTGAAGGGGACGGCCACATAGAAACTAGTCAAGCATCAGCTATAGAGCAGCAAGGAATCATCTCACATAGCACTCTGCCTGTTATACAAATAGCACTAAGACCATATTACTTGGTGCTGTGTGTGCTCCACTGGCTCCTATTTTCAGTCTCAAATACAATTCAAGGCTCCAGTCCCAGTTTTGGGGACCCTTATAGAACAGAGGGCTGAGCACATGGTTGGATCTGCAGGCTGAGCTCACTGCACACAATCTCCATTCTCCCCCACAAGCTCCCAGTGCGCCACCCTGCCATCCCCTTCCATGTCTGGGCCTCTCTACAATCCTCCTCCCTACCCCCACCTGCATGCCAGGGGCTCTGTGTAGCCCCCACCCTCCCCTACCAATGTGCCCCATTCTCCCTCCTCAGCTTGGGCTCTATGTACACTCTATTCACCCCTTACCATCCCAGACTCGTGCCAGGAGATGGGTGAGGGGGCTGCACCATTCTGGATGCAAGAAGTGATTTCCTTGGCATCTTAAACAGTGGCCACGTGAAGCATCTCTTCAGCTAGGCCAGGTGGGCAGGGAGTGGGGGGTGCTGGAGCCAGACACTGCCTGACAGTGTCAGGGCAAACGCTTCCACGTTCCGGCCCTGGCTGTGATGGAGCATGAGATCACTGTTAAAGCGATAAGCACAACAGCCATTGTTCAAGGCTCTATACCAGCTGGTCACATGGCAGGGCGGATTCTGAGCGCTGTTCTGCTTACAGGCATGTAGCTAGTTGCGCTGCATGACCTTTGCTCTGTGATAATCCTCTGCTGCAGCTGTGGAGTTTGGACTCTCCTGTGAGTGACTGGATCCAGAACACAGAAATTCCTAGTCTGAGAATTTTTGCTTGGTCTGGAGGCATGTAGTATTCTTGATCAGACTCACAGTCTGGCTGTATTCAAAACAATTACAATCCTCCAGTTAGTGGCCAGAGAAGCAGCTGTGCCTGCCTGGGACCAGCTCTGCTATTCGCAAACACAGCAACAGAAAAGACATGTGCTGCCTGCCCCTATACGCTGTGTGTTGCTGGGATGCATGCACCCTGCAAGGTAAATGCACTCAGCCCTGCAAGGGCCTGTTTGACTCCAGGGGACATTTCTGAGCTGGTTAGTTTAGATGGGGGCTGAACTGTGCAGGGTTAGGGGTGAGCTCTGGGCTTCTGTCTGAGAGCCCCCTTGCAGTTTCAATATTATTCTAACATCCAGTCTCATAGAGCCCAACTACACCAGCACCATAACTGTATGTCCGCATCAAAAGCACAGCACCCTTTTCCCCTCGCATTGTGCTCTAGGCACAGAACTATGCTGTCTCACCATTACGCCTTTCACACAGCTTCCTTGAGGCCTTTGGACTGCAGGAGTTGCAGGAGTTGAACTCTTTACATTTTATTTTTCTCCTTTGTTGTCTCACTCATCACATCAGAATAGTCTGCTTGAGCATGGGGGGGGGGGGGGGGGGGAATGTGAATCTCCACACCTCCATACAGGAGGACAGCTTCTTTCCACAATAGACTGGAAATGCTGAAAAGCTCTTTCTCTTTGCAGCAATTCCCCGCTTCCTCCAAACTTAGCATGGAATAAATAGGGACACAGACACTCTTCAGAAAGTCATAGATTTTAAGGCCAGAAGGAACCATTAGACCATCTATTCTGTCCTCCTCTGACAGACCATTAAATGTCACCCCCCTCCCTTGTATTGAGCCCAGTAACTTGTGTTTGAGTGAAGACTTTTGACTTCAGTGTTTCCGGCTGTTATACATGGGACAGGAAGAACCAGGGGCCCAGACCCCATAGAGTGAAAGAGATTTCAGCTCAGCTGCCACAGATGGCTCAGTTGTTAAAATACTTCCACACACTCTCCTGTTGTATGGTGTCAGGTCAGCCCAGGAGACATTCAGAGGCGCTTTCCGCCCCTCCCCAACCCAATGTACCGGAGGAGAGAGACTACTAGGTTATGGGATTGTTTCCAGTGCTGCTGTTGGCTTTTGGACTCTTTTGTACAGTTTTATGTGCCTGATAAGGAATATAGGAGTATGTAGGGTGTAGGGATGCATAGTTATTCTAGCTCAGAATCCCAGAGGAATTTGTTGCATAAAATTCTTATTTTGCAACATCCTAACATTTTCTAAGCTGCAGGAAGTTGCACCAGTTATTTTTAAGCTTCCAGTCATCATGGTGTCAGTCCTTAAATATGGCCCCTCCTCCCTCCCCGCCCCATATAAAATTTTTCCTTCTTGGTCAGGGCTGGGCACAGCACATATGGGGATGGCAGTCATGACCCCTGGTCACACATACACACACTTTGTGGATAGATCATGCCCGAGGTGGGGCTTAGAGTGGAGGGCTCATGGTGATGGGGCTCAGTATGTGGCAGCCTTCTATAGCCAAGTAGATTAGGTTTGTTTCACTTAATCAAAAAGGTTCATGATTGCTCTGCTGAGCGCTTGAACAGACCCCACCATCATGATGCCAGAGCACCTATTCCAGTGCAGATCTTGCTGAATGAGGCCCATTAAGCAACAAGAACCACCTGAAGCTGAAGTGTCAGGCAGAAAAGGGTGAGGCAGGACAGAGGCTACTCCGGACAATCGGCGGTCCTAGGCAGACTTCAGTACGCAGAGCCCCGCCCCGCAGCAATCCCATAGCCATCATTTAAGAGAGATGAATTGACCATAAATCGTCTACATGAAACGGGCCTAGATCAAAGCACACTAAGGACCTGTTAGTGTGGGCAAGCAGGGGTACACCCTGCATAAATTCCTTACCACAGGCAGGGGCAGAAGAGCCTTCCCAAAAGTGGGGGACCCAGGGGCCTGCTGTGGTCCTAGCCCTGCCCCTCCTTTTCCCCCTGAGGCCCTGACCTGGGCCTGGCCGGGGAGCCCCAGACCCTCCACCTGCTGAGGGATGCGGGGAGGGCGAAAGCAGCCCCCCCAGCCCATGTCCCTGACTCCTGGGTCCCTCACCCAGGGCAGGTGGAGGGTCTGCAGCTCCCAACAGCTGCAGGGGCTCCCCGGCCAGGCTCCAGCTGCTGGCCTGGCCAGGAGGCGGAGCCTCAGAGGGAAGAGGAGGGGGAGGGCTGAGGCCCATGATGAAAAGTGGATGGGCCAGGCCCATCCAATGGCAAAAAGTGGGAGGGCCATTGGCCCTTGCCCTCCCCCCCTCTGTTCTGGTGTCCCTGACCTTAGGTGCTGGTTTGTAACATATTTGGTACAGCCCTGTAGGGAGTCTGGGGAGGAGTGAAGCCCCTCAGGTAAAAGAAAAATTTGAATTTGATTGGCCATAGAAAAGGAGGACTTGTGGCACCTTAGAGACTAACAAATTTATTTGAACATAAGCTTTCATGAGCTACAGCTCACTTCATCGGAGGCTTATGCTCAAATAAATTTGTTAGTCTCTAAGGTGCTACAAGTCCTCCTTTTCTTTTTGCGAATACAGCCTAACACAGCTGCTACTCTGAAAATTGGCCATAGACTGGCTCGAACTGTTATACTAAACATGGCTACAGCCCTGACCTGAGTGGGTTAGTGACCCCTCCCCGGACCTGGAAAGGCTATATGGGATCTAAGCAGCTTCTTTAAAACAGCACCCACAGGTCAAATGGGACGCTCCATGGGACAGGAGTGATTTCATCCAGCACTCCCTCCCACATGGGTCAGTCCCCCTTTTGGCGTGACAATGCAGCAAATATATCAGCATGCTCCTCCATAATCAGATGTCCCTGGAAGGATGACACCCCTCCCAGTGGGGTCCCCCACCCCGAGGAGACAGCAGCCATGCCCAGCCCCGACATTGGGGTCTATCCCCAGGTGCACCATTTGACCTGTGCTGTGGGGCTCTATCTTCCCTCCCCAATCCCAAGTGAGCCCCCCTGGGTGTCAAGTTCAGGGGTTGGTCCCTAACATAAAGCTGCGAGGGAAGGGGGTGGGAAAGCCATGCATCACATGGATGTTTTTCTAAAAAATCTGCTCTAGGAATTATTTTGGGGACGTTCACTGACCTGTGCTATACAGGATGTCAGACTGATCACAATAGTCCCTGTCGGCCTGGATGCCATGAATCTAAGATTGGAAGAATGAAGTGTGTGTGTGTGGGAAATCATACAGTGGGACTGGAGTCTGCACGGGGTGGGACTAGGGGCAAGGACCTGGGAAGAGACCAGGACCCAAGAGAGAGATGGGGTGGGGGTTCAGGCCTCAGGCCCCCAAGTAGTAGCTGGGCTAGGACACAGGAAGAGATGGGAGGGGGGCAGGCAGACTAGGGCAGGGGTGTTAGGACATGTGGGAATGGGAGGCAGGCACAGATGGGGTGTGGGAAGAACACAGGGGAGCTGAGAAGGGAAGGTGGGTTAGGTCAGGGGATGGGGGGGCGGCAAGGGGGTGCCACTTACCTGGTTGCCACTCACCTGGGGGGGAGGGGCCCTGCTGGGTCCCTCATTGTTCAGCTTTTCTAGAGGGAGGCTACTGTGGGCTGGGCCAGGCTGTGGGTTCCCCACCTTGGGGCTGCCTGTGCTAAGCTGGGCTGTCCAGCCACATGGTCCCTGTCGAGGCCGCTGCGCACACCCTGCTGATGTGCATTAACCGTTCATTAAAGTACTTTGATCTAGTCCTGGTTCAAAGTGGCCTACGGCAAAGTGCATTAAGGAACGGTTAATATGTGCAGGGTAAACACGGCAAGTTAGACTGCACCGCAGCAGGTGAGTACAGACTAGAACACACCCAGCTTGCAATGAATCTGCCACACCAGGGCCCTGTACTGCAGGAGGCAGCTGCCTAGCTTGCCTATGCCTAGAACAGTCTATGCGTGTGAGAGGGGCAGACCACAGCATCAGTTTGGCTAGCTTTCATGAAGCAGCCCATAGCCCCACACACCCGCAAGTGGGGATGATTATGAGCTATGTGAGAGACAGAGCTTGACACAAACAGCTCGCATGCAGCTACAGATTTTACTCACCCACAGCTGACAAGTAATCACCAACTTGAGGCACAATTCAGCTGCCTCTCCGCCTTTGCCTGAGTTCCCAGCTGGCAGCTGAGGTTGTGCCACACTCTCCTTCCATTGGAATCAGGCTGACATGGCAGGTCCTGGGATATGGCTGAAGGGTAAAATCTTCCAACAGCAACGGCCTGCCAGGCAACAGGTGTAACTTCCAGCTCTCCTTCCTTGGCCTGTTCAGCCAGCTACCAGCTTCTGATAGGCTGCAGCAAGCACAACCCTTTCACTTGGACTGGACAGGTACATTCCCCAGCAGGGAGGGGTCTGATACAACCTGTTGTCCTGGAAGAGATTCCAAGGCTGTAACTGTGGTGTGTGGGTGTCGCCCTCCCCACTCAGAGCAGGATGTCTCATTTCACATTTCCTCCCTGGCTCAGGTGACAGAAGCGGTGGGGAGTGGTGAAGAGGTGGAACAAGACTTCTGGCTGAGCTGGCAGAGCCAAGCAGGATTACCAGAGATGCTGGCTGAGCAGAAGACATTTGACCCCTTCAGGACTGGCCCTTTACAGAGTGCTCTGGGGTCAATCTGGGAGTGCTGTGTTAGGCAGGAAGCAAAGCCAGGCCCAGAGACACTGAGCCATTCCCAGCATGTCCTTTTCTCCCTTGCTGCAGATGGCTTCTTCTTTGGGCAGCCTGCCTGCTCAGCCCCCTCTTGGGACAGAACAGCAGGTGGTTGGGGCCGCCTGGCGTGCAGCCCAGCAGATCCCATGTTGAACAACAGGCAGGTAGGGAACAGGAGACATCTCTGCCTGTTCAGTTGGGAAAGGGGGCTGCTCTGGTGTTTGCAGAGGTCAGGGAACCAGAAGAGTTTGTTCAAGAGAGGGCACAGGAAGAGATGGGGCTGCTGCCAGGCAGGAGGGAGTATAAAGCATACACTCCTTTATACTCACACAGCACTGCTGCAGCTGTTATCAGCCCTTTTGCTCCAGGTTATCTTATTCTTCTTTGTTGTTTCTATGTGTTTGTGAGCATAATAAAACGTAACGAGAAAAGGCTCTTTATCCATTCAGCACACTGTGGTTAGTGAGGGTGGCGTTTACAGGGGAGAAAATGCAATAAAGGGACAGCTCGGTAAGGAACAACACAGGTAAGTGTCACATTACTGTGGGTCATTGCTGAAACTGGTTTTCAAAGCCTCACACACATGCAGAGCCTCTCAGTGTGCTCTTCTTATTGCCCTGGTGTCTGGGTGCTCAATATTGGCTGCCAGGTGATCTGCCTCAACCTCCCCACCCCACCGGAAACTTTTCTCCTTTTGTTTCACAGACATTATAGAGCAAAGAGCAAGCAGCAATAACAATGGGAATATTGCTTTCACTGAGGTCTAACCTAGTAAGCAAACAATGCAAGCAGTTTCAGAGTAACAGCCGTGTTAGTCTGTATTCGCAAAAAGAAAAGGAGTACTTGTGGCACCTTAGAGACTAACCAATTTATTTGAGCATGAGCTTTCGTGAGCTACAGCTCACTTCATCGGAGTACTTGTGGCACCTTAGAGACTAACCAATTTATTTGAGCATGAGCTTTCGTGAGCTACAGCTCACTTCATCGGATGCGTAATCCGATGAAGTGAGCTGTAGCTCACGAAAGCTCATGCTCAAATAAATTGGTTAGTCTCTAAGGTGCCACAAGTACTCCTTTTCTTAATGCAAGCAGTCTTTTAAGTGCCCAAAGGCACATTCCACCACCATTCTGCACTTGCTTAGCCTATGGTTGATCCACGCCTTACTGCTGTCCAGGCTGCCCGTATACAGCTTAATGAGCCATGGGAACAAGGGGTATCCCAGGATCACAACTGGCATTTCAACATCACCAATGTTTTTTTTTTTTTGCAGTCTGGAAAGAAAGTCCTTGTTTGCAGCTTTCTGAACAGACTGGAGTTCCTAAAGATGCATGCGTCATGCACTTTTCCCAACCATCCCATGTTGATGTCAGTGAAACGGCCCGTGATTCACCAGCGTTTGCAACACCATTGAGAATTACCCCTTTCGGTTTATGTACTCTTTGGCAAAGTGGTCTGGTGCCAAGATAGAGATATGCATTCTGTCTATAACCCCACCGCAGTTAGGGAACTGCATCGTGGCAAAACCATCCATTATGTCCTACACGTTGCCCAGAGTCACTACCCTTCTTAGCAGAAGTCTATTGATTGCCCTGCAAACTTGGATCACAACAGATCCCCCCAGTAGATTTACCCGCTCTGAATTAATTCCCCACTGACCGGTAGCATTCTTGCATCGCAAGCTTCCACAGGGCTATCGCTACTCACTTCTCAACTGTCAGAGCAGCTCTCATTTTAGTACTGCTGCACTTCAGGGCGGGGGAAAGCTCTTCACACAGTTCCATGAAAGTGGCCTTACACATTTGAAAGTTCTGCAGCCACTGCTTTATCCCATAGTTGCATAATGATAGGGTCACCAGTCACTGCTTGTTTCCCGGGCCCAAAAGCGGCACTCCACCATGTTAAGGTGATGCACAACTGTTGCCAACAACTGCGAATTGCTCCTCTCTATGGCATCCAGCTTGCATGGTATCACATTGTTCCGTGCAATGGCTCTTGCTTCAGCTGAGTAAATACTGCAGGATAAGGCATGAGGTGTTTGTAATGCTCATAACAGTGTACAGCTGAGGAGGGTCCATGCTTACCATGCTATGGCATCTGCGCGGGTAACCCAGGCATAGGAAAAAAGGCGTGAAAAAGGCTTGGTTTGTTTGCCATTGATTTCAGGGAGGGAGGGAGGGAGTGCAGCATGGGAGGCTAAAACCATGTTCCCATAACCACCTGCACAAATGTTTTGGTCCCATAAGGCATTGCAAGACCAACCTACAATTCCACATAGCTACCCACAGTGCAGTGCTTCGTGCATCGATGCAAGCCCTGCTAGTGAAGATGCACAACACCAACACAATGAGCATAGTAGGGACATGCAAGATTGACTTGCTTAAATTGGAGGCTCAATGTCAACTTACATAAAGTTGACTTAACTTTGTATCGTAGACATGCCCTGAGGCAGGTATTGTGTGCAGTTTGTTGTTTTTCAATAGATCTGTACGCTGTCTAAGAGTAAAGTGTGGTTATGTTTTAGAAAGCCCTTTGCAGAGTTTGTGTGTGTAACTTTAGTGCCCTCAGGGCCAAGATGGAGTGTACTCTGCAGGCAGCTCTGGTCAGCAAAAGGGGCGCACAGGAATGCAGCAGGGAAAGACCCTTCTACCCCAGCGGCATCTGTTCCAAACCCCTCCCCCCCAAGTGAACACACACACACACACCAGAAGAATGCAATGAATATAAGAACCTAAGAAGGGCCATACTGGATCAGACTAAAGGTCCATATAACCCAATATCCTGTCTTCCAACAATGGCCAATGCCAGGTGCCCTAGAGGGAATGAACAGAACAAGTAATCATCAATTGATCCATCCCTTGTCGCCCATTCCCAGCTTCTGACAAACAGAGTCTAGGGACACCATTTCTGCCCACCCTGGCTAATAGCCATTGATGGACCTATCCTCCATAAATTTATCTAGTTCTTTTTTGAACCCTGTTATAGTCTTGGCCTTACAACATCCTCTGGCAAGGAGTTCCAGAAGGTTGACTGTGTGTTGTGTGAAAAAATACTTCCTTTTGTTTGTTTTAAACCTGCTGCCTATTAATTTCATTTGGTGATCCCTAGTTCTTGTGTTATGAGGAGTAAATAACATTCCCTATTTGCTTCTCCACACCAGTCATGATTTTATAGACCTCTATCATATCCCCCTTTAGTCTTTTTTGAAAGCTGAAAAGTCCCAGTCTTATTAATCTCTCCTCATATGGTAGATGTTACAGCACCAAAAGTAAAATCCCTGAAAACTGCATGGAAACTTTTTAAAGACACCATAATACAGGCTCAACTTAAATTTATACCCGAAATTAAAAAACATAGTAAAAGAACCAAAACAGTGCCACTGTGGCTGAACAACAAAGTATAAGAGGCAGTGATAGGCAAAAAGGCATCCTTTAAAAAGTGGAAGTTAAATCTTAATGAGGAAAATAGAAAGGAACATAAACTCTGACAAATCCATTTTGAAGCACTTGTAGGAGAGGAAGGTGATCAGGAACAGTCAACATGGATTCACCAAGGGCAAGTCATGCCTGACAAACCTGATTGCCTTCTATGAGGAGATAACTGGCTCTGTGGATAAGGGGAAACTGGTGGATGCGATAGAGCTTGACTTTAGCAAAGCTTTTGATACAGTCTCCCACAGTATTCTTGCCAGCAAATTAAAGTCTGGATTGGATGAATGGACTATAAGGTGGATAGAAAAGTGGCTAGATCGTCAGGCTGAGCAGGTAGCAATCAACGGCTCGATGTCTGGTTGGCACCTGGTATCAAGCGAAGGGCCCCAGGGGTTGGTCCTGGGGCCAGTTTTGTTCAACAGCTTCATTAATGATCTGGATGATGGGATGGATTGCACCCTCAGCAAGTTTGCAGAGGATACTAAACTGGGGGGACAGATAGATACGTGGATGATGCTAGACAAATTGGAGGATTGGGCCAAAAAAAATCTGATGAGGTTCAACAAGGACAAGTGCAGAGTCTTGCACTTAGGATGGAAGAATCCCATGCACCGCTCCAGGCTGGGGACCAACTGGCTAAGCAGCAGTTCTGCAGAAAAGGACCTGGGGATTACAGTGGATGAGAAGCTGGATATGTGTCAACAGTGTGCCCTTGTTGCCAAGAAGGCAAATGGCATATTGGGCTGCATTAGTAGGAGCATTGCCAGCAGATCGAAGGAAATGATTATTCCCCTCTATTCGGCACTGGTGAGGCCACATCTGGAGTATTGTGTCCAGTTTTGGGTCCCCCACTACAGAAAGGATGTGGACAAATTGGAGAGAGTCCAGCGGAGGGCAACGAAAATGATTAGGGGGTTGGGGCACATGACTTATGAGGAGAGGCTGAAAGAACTGGGCTTATTTAGTCTCCAGAAGGAAGAGTGAGGGGGGATTTGATAGCAGCCTTCAACTACCTGAAGGTGGGTTCCAAAGAGGATGGAGCTAGGCTGTTCCAGTGGTGGCAGGTGATAGAACAAGAAGCAATGGTCTCAAGTTGCAGTGGGAGAGGTCTAGGTTGGATATTAGGAAACACTATTTCACTTGGAGGGTGGGGAAGCACAGGAATGCGTTACCTAGGGAGGTGATGGAATCTCCATCCTTAGAGGTTTTTAAGGTCCAGCTTGACAAAACCCTGGCTGGGATGATTTAGTTGGTGTTGGTCCTGCTTTGAGCAGGGGGTTGGACTTGATGACCTCCTGAGGTCTCTTCCAGCTCTAATCTTCTATGATGGTGTCTAACTTATCTGTTACCACTCAAGAAAGAGATCTTGGAGTCATTGTGGATAGTTCTCTAAAAACATCCACTTAATGTGCAGCGGCAGTCAAAAACGCAAACAGAACGTTGGGAATAATTAAGAAAGGGATAGATAATAAGACAGAAAATATAATATTGCCTCTATATCAATCAATGGTACGCCCACTTCTTGAATACCGCATGCAGATGTGGTCACTCCATCTCAGAAAATATATATTGGAATTGGAAATCAATATAGGAAAGAGAAATATTTACTTACAGAGGAATGAAAAGAAAAAACAACAGGGCAAAAGCTAAGGGGAGTAGTAAAACAGGGTAGCATTCAACATAAGGCCCCTCAACCCCAGTGGTACCACAGTCTGACAGGGCAGACACCAAGCAATGTGTCTGTACTCAGGGTTCAGGAGTCCTGGGAAGAGTTCCAGTCCAGTGATGAGTCTTGGGTGCCCCTAGTCGTCTTTGGTGGCAGTGAACTTTCCCCAACAAACCCCTCTGGTGCCCTCTTCTGCTGCTCTCTGCAAAGGCACAGAGAGCCACAACATCCCCAAAAAGAAAAGGAGTACTTGTGGCACCTTAGAGACTAACCAATTTATTTGAGCATGAGCTTTCGTGAGCTGAAGTGAGCTGTAGCTCACGAAAGCTCATGCTCAAATAAATTGGTTAGTCTCTAAGGTGCCACAAGTACTCCTTTTCTTTTTGCGAATACAGACTAACACGGCTGTTACTCTGAAACAACATCCCCAGTTAACTAGCTAACAGCCTCCCTCCTTATTCCCAATGCAAAGTCACAAGCCCCAGTACTCAGAGCCCCATACAGCTCTGGGTGTCAGTGATACTGGGTCCAGCTCTAGTTTGTCCTTCTCCCTGGTACAGTGCCTCTTCTGACTCCTGTCCTGGAGGGTCTCCGATCTGTCCCTCCCAGGCTTCAGGCAGGTTCTCAGCTGCTTCACTCTGTGAAGGCCTGCTTGCTGCAGCCCTCTTGTCTGAAGCTCTCTCTGTTCCTCCCCACCTCCAACAGCTCTTCCTCTTCCTGGAACAATCAGCACTTCCCCCCTCCGGAGAGAGATTTAAAGGGGCCATGCTGTCTAAACCCCAAAGAGGTTACCCGTGTTACTTGATCACACTGTCTCATGCCCCTGAAGGGTTTAACTATCAAAACGGTGTAACCCCAACAGTGGAGCTCTGGGGAAGCTATGCTTAAGTCACTGGGGAGATTTTGAGGTCCAGAACTGGTTGAGGGGCCTACATCAGCTGGACTACCATCTGTACCCAGAAATGAGCCTGAGAGGCCAAAGTCTGAGTCTGAAAGGCCAAAGTGTCTGGATGTTGCTCAGACACTGTGGGCTTAGAAGCACACAAGATCCAGTGCTGGGATCCAAACAGTGGCCTGATGTGTGCTCAGCAGAGGACGCTCATCCAGGTCTGATGCATTGTAATCACAGGTTGTTAGCTATCCTTTTCTCAGTAGATCCTTTTTGAGAAATCAAGGCTGGCCACTATCAACTTGCAGGGGACTTACTAATTTCTCTTGTGTACAGTGTGGTAAAGAGGGTGCCAAGTTCAATAGCCTTTAAAAGGAACAGGAAAATGGTACTTCTCAAACATCGCAGTTCCTCAAAAACTGTTACCCAAGTGCACAACTCTATAAGGCTGTGTCCATTCAGCAAGAATTAGTCTTTGACTACAGTCACAGCTTTTAAGAACCAGAGCTTTTCATGAGATATTACAGCACCTAACGGGCTGGTATTGTCAAAGGTGGTAGACTCAACAGTGTTCAGAAGTATATCTCCATGCAAAACAAAGTAGAGCACTAACATAACTTCATCACAAAGAGTACATACCTCAGGGCACTTCAATAGCATATGCACAAAAGGCTAGCTTGCTGTTTTGCATTCCCAGTACTCGTCTGAGGATGTCAGCACAACTATTTTGGATTTACTAAGTATCTGGTGTGCTAAACAGTCTCCACTATAAACACTTCAGGTGCAAAGTCCCACCCAATATCTGACTCCAACACCCACCCTAAATACGATGTCTTGATTTCCCTGAGTGTTCACTGTTTACATCAGAATCATGTGGTAGGCTTTATATTACCTTTGGAAATTGTATCTTTCCAGAGAGGCTGACTCATAAGACATGCCCTTAAGTTTCTTCATCACCACTGTGAGACAGCTCTTCAGCTGGAAATACTTCTTACTCTGAGCAGGATGAGATCCTTTTTCTTTGTAAAGATTTTGATTCAATCTCGCTAAACGATGCCCCCCAAATGGCATTTTCTTCTATCACTCCATTTATACCAGCCAAAGGGAGGGCAGAACTACAGCATAGTGGGCCCCAGCAAACCAGAACATGTATGTTCCGAAGACCGTCAGAAAGAAGCTAGTTTCAAAAGCACCTTCAGTCAGCAGCCACCACTCTCCAGCCACCCAGCTGGTCTTTTGTGTGTTTTTACCTATACTACACAGATTTCACGGGGGAGACCAGTGTTTCTCTAATTGGAGGTCCTGACCCAAAAGGGAGTTGCAGCGGGGTTGCAAGGTTATTTTAGGGGGTCACAATAGTGCCACCCTTACTTCTGCACTGCCTGCAGAGCTGTGTGGCCAGAGAGCAGTAGATGTTGTCTGGGCACCCAGCTGTGAAGGCAGTGCCCTGCCAGCAGCAGCGCAGAAGTAAGGGTGGCAACACCCTACCATGTCATGTCACCCTTACCTCTGCGTTGCTGCCTTCAGAGCTGGGTGGCTGGAGAGTGGCGGCTGCTGACTGAAGGCCCAGCTCTGCAGGCAGCAGTGCACAATTAAGGGTGACAATCCCATACCCCATCCTTACTTGTCTTCAGAGCTGGGCTCCTGTTCAACAGCTGCTGCTCTGCAGATGCCCAGCTCTGAAGGCAGTGCCGCTGCCAGCAGCAGTGCAGAAGTAAGGGTAACAGTACTGCAATCCCCATAGCTTTGAGAGCCCCTCACAACACCTTTTTGGGTCAGGACCCCTACAATTACAACACCGTGAAATTCCAGATTTAAATAGCTAAAATCATGACATTTGTGATTTTTAAAATCCTATGATCTGGAGAAAGGGGTAAACAGTGAGGTGACAAAGTTTGCAGACGATACTAAACTGCTCAAGATAGTTAAGACCAAAGCAGACTGTGAAGAACTTCAAAAAGATCTCACAAAACTAAGTGACTGGGCAACAAAATGGCAAATGAAATTTAATGTGGATAAATGTAAAGTAATGCACATTGGAAAAAATAACCCCAATTATACATACAATATGATGGGGGCTAATTTAGCTACAACTGATCAGGAGAAAGATCTTGGAGTCATCGTGGATAGTTCTCTAAAGACGACAAATATTGCTTGGGCATGTAGGAATGTTATCAGGAGGGCCAAATCGCACCTGGAGCTGCAGCTAGCCAGAGATGTCAAGAGTAACAAGAAGGGTTTCTTCAGGTATGTTGGCAACAAGAAGAAAGCCAAGGAATGTGTGGGCCCCTTACTGAATGAGGGAGGCAAACTAGTGACAGAGGATGTGGAAAAAGCTAATGTACTCAATGCTTTTTTTGCCTCTGTTTTCACTAACAAGGTCAGCTCCCAGACTGCTACGCTGGGCATCACAAAATGGGGAAGAGATGGCCAGCCCTCTGTGGAGATAGAGGTGGTTAGGGACTATTTAGAAAAGCTGGACGTGCACAAGTCCATGGGGCCGGACGAGTTGCATCCGAGAGTGCTGAAGGAACTGGCGGCTGTGATTGCAGAGCCATTGGCCATTATCTTTGAAAACTCGTGGCGAACCGGGGAAGTCCCGGATGACTGGAAAAAGGCTAATGTAGTGCCAATCTTTAAAAAAGGGAAGAAGGAGGATCCTGGGAACTACAGGCCAGTCAGCCTCACTTCAGTCCCTGGAAAAATCATGGAGCAGGTCCTCAAAGAATCAATCCTGAAGCACTTGCATGAGAGGAAAGTGATCAGGAACAGCCAGCATGGATTCACCAAGGGAAGGTCATGCCTGACTAATCTAATCGCCTTTTATGATGAGATTACTGGTTCTGTGGATGAAGGGAAAGCAGTGGATGTATTGTTTCTTGACTTTAGCAAAGCTTTTGACACAGTCTCCCACAGTCTTCTTGTCAGCAAGTTAAGGAAGTATGGGCTGGATGAATGCACTACAAGGTGGGTAGAAAGCTGGCTAGATTGTAGGGCTCAACGGGTAGTGATCAATGGCTCCATATCTAGTTGGCAGCCGGTATCAAGTGGAGTACCCCAAGGGTCAGTCCTGGGGCCGGTTTTGTTCAATATCTTCATAAATGATCTGGAGGATGGTGTGGATTGCACTCTCAGCAAATTTGCGGATGATACTAAACTGGGAGGAGTGGTAGATACGCTGGAGGGGAGGGATAGGATACAGAAAGACCTAGACAAATTGGAGGATTGGGCCAAAAGAAATCTGATGAGGTTCAATAAGGATAAGTGCAGGGTCCTGCACTTAGGACGGAAGACCCAATGCACAGCTACAGACTAGGGACCGAATGGCTAGGCAGCAGTTCTGCAGAAAAGGACCTAGGGGTGACAGTGGACGAGAAGCTGGATATGAGTCAGCAGTGTGCCCTTGTTGCCAAGAAGGCCAATGGCATTTTGGGATGTATAAGTAGGGGCATAGCGAGCAGATCGAGGGACGTGATCGTTCCCCTCTATTCGACATTGGTGAGGCCTCATCTGGAGTACTGTGTCCAGTTTTGGGCCCCACACTTCAAGAAGGATGTGGATAAATTGGAGAGAGTCCAGCGAAGGGCAACAAAAATGATTAGGGGACTGGAACACATGAGTTATGAGGAGAGGCTGAGGGAGCTGGGATTGTTTAGCCTGCAGAAGAGAAGAAAGAGGGGGGATTTGATAGCTGCTTTCAACTACCTAAAAGGGGGTTCCAAAGAGGATGGCTCTAGACTGTTCTCAATTGTAGCAGATGACAGAACGAGGAGTAATGGTCTCAAGTTGCAGTGGGGGAGGTTTAGATTGGACATTAGGAAAAACTTTTTCACTAAGAGGGTGGTGAAACACTGGAATGCGTTACCTAGGGAGGTGGTAGAATCTCCTTCCTTAGAGGTTTTTAAGGTCAGGCTTGACAAAGCCCTGGCTGGGATGATTTAACTGGGAATTGGGCCTGCTTTGAGCAGGGGGTTGGACTAGATGACCTTCTGGGGTCCCTTCCAACCCTGATATTCTATGATTCTATGATTCTATGACCACGCAGTGTGCAGTGGCAGTCAAAAAAGCAAACGGGATGTTAGGAATCATTAAAAAAGGGACAGAGAGTAAGACGGAGAATATCTTATTGCCCTTATATAAATCCATGGTACGCCCACATCTTGAATAC
The DNA here is from genome assembly GCF_965140235.1 of Caretta caretta. Lineage (NCBI taxonomy): Eukaryota > Metazoa > Chordata > Testudines > Cheloniidae > Caretta > Caretta caretta. The sequence continues at coordinate 109,518,242 of NC_134213.1, forward strand.
TGTGTACAGATGTGGTCCCCTCATCTCAAAAAAGATATATTGGCATTAGAAAAGGTTCAGAAAAGGGTAACTAAAATTATTAGGGGTTTGGAACGGGTCTCATAAGAGGAGAGATTAAAGAGGCTAATACTTTTCATCTTGGAAAAGAGGAGACTAAGGGGGAATATGATAGAGGTATATAAAATCATGAGTGGTGTGGAAAAAATGAATAAGGAAGTTATTTACTTGTTCCCATAATATAAGAACTAGGAGCCACCAAATGAAATTAATGGGTAGCAGGTTTTAAACAAATAAAAGGAAGTTCTTCTTCACTCAGCGCACAGTCAACTTGTGGAACTCCTTGCCTGAGGAGGTTGTGAAGGCTAGGACTATAACAGGTTTAAAAGAGAACTGGATAAATCCATGGAGGTTAAGTCCATTAATGGCTATTAGCCAGGATGGGTAAGGAATGGTGTCCCTAGCCTCTGTTTGTCAGAGGGTGGAGATGGATGGCAGGACAGCAATCACTTGATCATTACCTGTTAGGTTCACTCCCTCTGGGGCACCTGGCATTGGCCACTATCAGTAGACAGGATACTGGGCTGGATGGACCTTTGGTCTGACCCAGTATGGCCATTCTTATGTTCTTATGACTGTGAAATTGACCAAAATGGACCGTGAATTTGATAGGCCCCTATTTATTGCCTATGCACTGACTGAACCATTCAACCTTAGCAGGAATAGCATTCTAGTCCATAGGCACACCCGCAGTAAATTATCTAAAGAAGTATTGGTCTGGTACAGATTATGGTTCCTCTAAAAAGTAGCAAGCCTAATAAGTAAATCAGTTTGGGCATCATATTCATCCTTAAAGATATTATTTATTAGTATTACAAGTATTTAGGGGGCACCTGCCTCTTCTCATTTCCATTTCCTGTCTTGAATTGTTATGCACTAACTCTCAGGACACTGACTAGGCCCCCAGATGCAGCTCCCCCAAACCCCTGTAACTCCTTGCCCCAAAACCTCATAAAAATACCTGCCACCCTTCCAATCCACACTGCTCTTCAGCTAGTGTAGGCATTGCAAGTCAGACATCATGCACTGAGGAGATCTGAAAATGTAGAAATCTTGTGGTTTTTATTCATTGTTAGGTTTGTGACGGAACTTTAAAAAAAAGGGTTACATTGAGAAGTGCTCTTCAAGAACAGTTTGAAAAAAGCAAGAGTGGTTGCCCTGTATATTTGTGACAAAAGGGAGCTTTAGATGTTAGCAGGAAGGCATGGAGATAAGCAGGAGATCAATGTAACAGAAGAGGTGAAACAAGAGGCTTGGGTTGAGGTGCAGATTTTGTACGCTGATACTGGGGCTCTTTCCTGACTCACGGCATATTTTGTGGATGATGACTGCTCTGCAGTGAGTGAGCTGATACATTTATAGGAGGTACCAGACCATACAGACTGTTGGCTGATTTTGTCTGACCACTAGCTAAAGACCATCTTTACAGGGCGATACATTTTTGCCAGTAATTTGGGAAGTTGCTTAGAACAGATTTCACTGTTCTTATTCCCATCTCTCTTATGTCCTATGTGGATGTCACTGCGCATTAACTAGTCATTCAGCATTTCAGAATAAAGGGCTCTGGAGAACCTGCCAACACTATATCACACTAAACCAAAAGAGGTTTACCGTATTTATCTAACCCCTCTGAACTGTGGCATCTAATTTTTCAGTGACCCTTGCTTCCCCAGAGATCTGCACACACACCAGTCAGATGGCACTATCTGCATTTGCATGTTTATTATTTTCGTTCCTCTCAGCTCAGCTTCTGTTCAGAGGGGAGAGTGCAGCAAAGCGTATGTGTGTGTGCGGGGAGCCTCCTGTTCAGAGGGGTGATTGCAGCACAGAGAAGGTGTGTGTCCATGTTTGGGGTGTCTCTTTCTTAGAGGGGAGGAGATTAAGGCACAGAGTGTGTTTAGTGGGGGAGTATTTGGTTAACAGAGAAGGTTAAAGGACAGAACAGGCAAAAATAGTCTGATCTGGTTCCAGGATTTCTAATCCTGTCAGTAGAAAGCAATCTTGTAGAATTTCCTTAGATTGCATCATTGTGGCTGTGTCCCATGGCTGCTTTCAATCTCCAGCGTGGGAAGCCTCCCACCTGACAGAGGCCGAAGAGCAATGGCTTGCTCCTGCCCTTGGATTTGGTCTCGAAGGCGTTTGATTTCCAGCCGTTGCATTTCTATGATTCTTTCTGTTTCCTCCTCTACATTCAACCTCAGCACACTGGGACTGGGCAGCAGTTCACGGGAAGGAACTAGAGAAAACAGTAGCCAGAGTGTATAACAATGAGAGTTCCAGCTGTGACGTTGCACTCTATATGATTTTATGAAAATATGCTAACGAGTGTGAATATAATGTAAGTGGAATATGCTTCATGCAAAACGTCTCTTGTAAGGTATCATTACAAAACTTATAATCTACTGAGTGTGGTCATCCTATTTGTATAAACGTATCACTCTTGTATCTGAAACTAGAAATATGAAATATAACTCTGAGGGCCTATTGTAATTATGCAAAGTGTGGGCCATTAATGGTAGTTTGGAATCTTGATGGCTCCCATCAAACAGGACAATTGACTGCAGATGGCTCTGTTTTACTTGTAAGTCTTCCTGTATACGTGTGCTGGCAAATGGGTAATGAAGTCTTACAGTGACATGTGATCATGTCACCTGAACTGGAATCCATCTTTAACCTGGTGCTTTTCCACTGAGAAGGAGGGGTGGGAACCCAGAGGGACAAAGGATTCCCGCCTTATGCAAAGGATATATAAGTGGGTGGAACAGAACAAGGTGAGACAGTCATCATGAGGAATCCCCTAGCTACCACCTGAACTGGAACAAGGGCTGTACCAGGGGAAAGGATTGTGCCCAGACTAGAAAGGTGTCCAGTCTGTGAAAGAAACTTATTGAAACATCTCTGAGGGTGAGATTTTATCTGTATTCAGTTTTATTACTGTATTAGGCTTAGATTTGTGTGTTTTATTTCATTTTGCTTGGTAATTCACTTTGTTCTGTCTGTTACTACTTGGAACCACTTTAAAGCCTACATTCTGTATTTAATAAAATCACTTTTTACTTATTAATTAACCAAGAGTATGTATTAATACTTGGGGGGGCAAACAGCTGTGCATATGTCTCCATCAGTGTTATAGAGGGCGAATAATTTATGAGTTTCCCTGTATAAGCTTTATACAGGGTAAAACGGATTTATTTAGGGTTTGGACCCCATTGGGAGTTGGGCATCTGAATGTTAAAGGCAGGAACACTTCCTAAGTTGCTTTCTATTACGCCTGCAGCTGTTAGGGGACGTGGTTCAGACCTGGGTCTGGTTTGCAGCAGGCTAGTGGGTCTGGCTCAAACCAGGCAGGGCACTGAAGTCCTAAGCTGACAGGGCAGGCAAGCAGGAGCAGAAGTAGTCTTGGCACATCAGGTGGCAACCCCCAGGGGGTTTCTGTGATCCAACCCGTCACACCAGCTAGCCAGGCTCTATTTACTCTTGAAGAAAGAGCTAGGACATGCATCTCTTGGGACAAGGGAGAGAGATCTAAAGGAGAAGGCTCTGAAGTGCCTAATAAGTGAATAGTTGAATACCACTGTACATTGTATAGGCATCTTCCAGGCAACCAGAGAGTTTAATGACTAATACCAGCCAAAGGGAGAGAAACTCACATGCTGGCAAAGGGAGACAGGAGGCTTTAAGATGAAAGCTGATAATATGGAGAGATACAGGGAGAACTGTAATAATCACCTGTGTCTGGGATCCCTTGCTTCTTGTTTTTTCTGTTTAGTCCTAGTGCTGATTGGAGATCATGCACGTGGGTGCGTGTCACCTTCAGTTCCCTCCGCAATTCATTAATTTCCTTAATCAGGCTCACATTTTCCTGTAGCAACAATATGCTCAGATTTTCAATTGACATATTTGTATCACACTATCACTGTGGGAAAGGGCACTAGGTACCTTCTGATTAGGAAGACCAGATGTCCCGATTTTATAGGGACAGTCCCAATAGTTGGGGCTTTGTCTTATATAGACATCTATACCCCCGCAACCCACTGTCCCAATTTTTCACACTAGCTATCTGGTCACCCTACATCTGGGTCAACAGTCGGTAGCACCATACCCATGGAGGAAGGAATACTGGGTATCATATGGGTCAGAGCTGTAACTGAAACATAGGGATTGCTATACTGGATCAGACCTGAGAGTCATCTAATTTAGACGTCTTTCTCAGTGAGTAGGCAGTACCAGATGCTTCAGGGGAAGGCACAAAAACCCTTGCAATAGTCAGGTATGAGATAATTTGCCCCCCCATATTAGGGCTCATCCGGATCCCCAATAGTTAGAGATTGGTTTAGGGCCTGAAGCATGACATTTTTGTTATAAAAATAACTCTGGATATTCTTGTTCTTCACGTAAATGTCTGATCCCTTTTTAAATATTGCTAAGTTCTTGGTCTCAGCAACTTCCTGTGGCAGTCAGTACCAGTCTAATTACACATTCAGTGAAAATGTATTTCCTTTTATCAAAAAGAAAAGGAGTACTTGTGGCACCTTAGAGACTAACCAATTTATTTATTTATTCCTTTTATCAGTTTTGTAGTGGCCATCTTTTGTAGTTTCAATAAATGTCTTCTTATTGTGTTACAAAACAAGGAGAACTGTAGTTCTTGATCTACCTCCTCTAGATTGTTCATTACTTTATATACTGCTGTGTCTCCTGTTATTCCTCTCCTAAGATAATTCAAACCCCATCTTTTCAATTTCTTCTGGTAGGAATTTTCTAGGCCCTTCATCATTCTTATCACTCTTCACTGAACCCCCTCTAATTCTGCAATATTCTTTTTGAGATGGGTTGACAGTCCTGCACACAGTATACAGATTAGGCCACATCACTGGTTTATATAAAGGCATTATAATATTCTCTGTACTATTCACTACCGCATTCCTTATGCATCAACATGTGGAACTCTTTGCTAGAGGATGTTGTGAAGACCAAGACTATAATAGGGTTCTAAAAAGAACTAGATAAATTCATGGAGGATAGGTCCATCAATGGCTATTAGCCAAGATGGGCAGGGTTGGTGTCCCTAGCCTCGGTTTGCCAGAAGCTGGGAATGGGGAACAGGGGATGGATCACTTGATGGTTACTGTTCTGTTCATTCCCTCTGGAGCACCTGGCATTAGCCACTGTTGGAAGACAGGATACTGAGCTAGATGGACCTTTGGTCTGACCCAGTATGACCATTCTTATGTTCTTATCCTAACATCTGTTTTGTTTTTTTGACCACGGCTATACATTGAGCAGAGGTCTCCATTGAGCCAACTACAGTGGTCCAGGTCCTTTTCTGGAGTTGATACAGTTAATTTAGAACCATGCCCCATGTATGAAAAATTCATTTTTTCCCCTGCAATGTATATTATTTTGCATTTATGAACAATGAATGTCGTTTGCCACTGTGTTGCCCACTCACCTATATTATTTAGGTCTCTCTAATGTTCCTCATAGTTCTCTCTGATCTTGACTAACTTAATTAGCATTGTAGAATCTGCAAATTTTGCTACCTCATTACTCACCTCCACCTTTCAAACTCATTAATACATATATTTAACACAGGACCTAGTACGGAAGCTTGAGACACCTGGTGTTAACCTTTGCCATGATGAAAACTGATAGATTATTTCTATTCTTTTGTTTCCTTCTCTTGGCCAGTTTTTGATCAATGACAATGCTTTAGCTCTTACCCTCCTGACTACTTAGTTTCTTTAGTAGCCTCTTGTAAGGCATTTTGTCAAAGTCTTTTTGAAAATATAGATAAATGTCAGCCAGTTCTCCTTTATTCACTGCTCTGTTGACACATTCAAAGGACTCAATAGCAATAGTACATGCCTGATGCTAGACAAGGACAGTAAATTTGTCAAGAATGATGCAAAAAAGGAGAAATATTCAATAAATATTTCTATTCTGTATTCATAAAGAAGTAGGATGATGTATTCATATTTTACATTGATAATGGAATACCTTCTGTTCCATCTCTAACTAGGGAAGATGTTAAAAAGCAACTATTAAAGTTAAACATTTTTAAATCAGCAGGACTGGATAACTTGCACCCAAGAGTATTTAAAGAATTGGCAAAGGAGCTCTATCAACCGTTAGTGTTGATTTTAAACAAAACTTAGAACAGTAGGGAAGTTCCAGAGAGGGGTTAAAAAGCTACCACATGCCGATCTTTAAAAAAAAGAAAATGGCCCAAAGGTAACACTGGGCTGGTTAGTCTGACATGCATTCGAGGCAAAATCATGTAAAGCAGTGGTTCTCAAAGCCGGTCCACCGTTTGTTCAGGGAAAGCCCCTGGCGGGCCGGACTGGTTTGTTTACCTGCTGCGTCCGCAGGTTCGGCTGATTGTGGCTCCCACTGGCCGTGATTCGCCGCTCCAGGCCAATGGGGGCTGCGGGAAGTGGCGTGGGCCAAGGGACATGCTGGCCACCCTTCCCGCAGCCCCCATTGGTCTGGAGCGGCGAACCGCGGTCAGTGGGAGCCGCAATTGGCCAAACCTGCAGATGTGGCAGGTAAACAAACCGGTCCGGCCTGCCAAGGGCTTTCCCTGAAGAAGCGGTGGACCGGCTTTGAGAACCACTGATGTAAAGGATGATCTGGGACACAATCAAGAAAGAAGAAAAGGAGTACTTGTGGCACCTTAGAGACTAACCAATTTATTTGAGCATGAGCTTTCGTGAGCTACAGCTCACTTCATCGGATGCGTAATCCGATGAAGTGAGCTGTAGCTCACGAAAGCTCATGCTCAAATAAATTGGTTAGTCTCTAAGGTGCCACAAGTACTCCTTTTCTTTTTGCGAATACAGACTAACACGGCTGTTACTCTGAAACCAATCAAGAAAGAATAAGGGTGGTGGCATAAACAGATCCAAGCAGTATGGCTGCATGGAGAACAGGTCACAGATTCATAGATTCCAAGGTCAGAAGGGAACATTGTGATAATCTAGTCTGACCTCCTCTATAGCACAGGCCAGAGAACTTCCCCAAAATAATTCCTAGAGCAGATCTTTTTGAAAAACATCAAATCTTGACCTAAAAATTGTCAGTAATGGAGAATCCACCGTGACACTTGGTAAGTTGGTTCAGTGGTTAATTACCCTCACCGTTAACATTTACACCTTATTTCCTGTCTGAATTTGGCTAGCTTCAATTTCAAACCATTGGATCATGTTATACCTTTCTCTGCTAGACTGAAGAGCCAGTGAGTAAATATTTGTTGCCATATAGCTATTCATAGATTGTAATCAAGTCAGCCCTTACCCTTCTATTTGAGTCTATCACTATAAAGCATGTTTTCTAATATTTTAGTCATTCTCGTGGCTCTTCTCTGAACCCTCTCTAATTTATCAACATCCTTCTTGACTTGTGGACACCAAACTGGACACAGTATTCCACAGCAGGATCAGTTCCAAATACAGAGGTAAAATAACCTCTCTACTCCTACTCAAGATTCCCCTGTTTATGGACCCCAGGATTGCATTAGCTCTTTTGACCACAGCCTCACACTGGGAGCTCCTATTTATCTGATTATTCATCATGACCCCCAAATCTTTTTCAGAGTCACTGCTTCCCAGGACAGTTTCCCATCCTGTAAGTATGGCCGACATTCTTTGTTCCTAGACGTAAACGTTTACATGTAGCCATATTAAAACACTGTTTGCTTGTACCCAGTTAACCAAGTGATTCAGATTGCTCTGTAACAGTGACCTCTCCACTTCATTATTTACCAGTCCCCTAATTTTTGTGTCATCTGCAAACTTTATCAGTGATGATTTTGTTTTTTCTTCTAGGCCATTAATAGCACAGGGCCAAGAATGGGATCCCACTACAAACACATGCATATGTTGATGATTCCCCACTTTCAGTTACATTTTGAGACCTATCAGTTAGCCAGCTTTTAATCCATTTAATGTGTGCCATGTTAATTTTATATCATTCCAGTTTTTTTAATCAAAATGTCATGCAGTATCAAGTCAAACCAAGGTGTTGTCAAGCAAATTTGATATTGTTTTTGATAAGATTACAAGTTTGATTGATAAAATCTAATAGTGTTTACATAATATACTTAGACTTCTGTAAGGCATTTGACTTTGTCCCAACATGACATACTGATGAACAAAGTAGCACTATATAAAAAGCAGTGTTGTTCAGATGAGATGGATTAAAAACTGGTTAATTGATAAATCTCAAAAAGTAATTATAAATGACTAACCATAATTGCTAGTAGGATCCTGCAGGAATCTGTCTTTGGAATAATGCTATTCAATATCTTTATCAATGATCTGGAAGAAAATATAAAAACATGGCTAGTAAAGTTTACAAATGACAATAAGATTGGCAGAGTGGCAATAATGATGGGGACAGGGCAGGTGTACAGAACAATCTGAATCAGCTGGCAAGGTGTGCTCACTTAAATATGTGTTTTAATACAGCCAAATGCAATGTCATACATCTAGGAACAAAGAATGCAGGTCATACTGTATCTTGAAAAGGAATTAGGAGTTAAATTGGACAAACAACTGAACAAGAGCTCCAAGTACAAAGCTGAAGTTAGACATATTCAGACTAAAAATACAGCACAATTTTTTAACTGTCAGGGTAATTAACCTTTGGAACAACTTACGTAGGGATGTGGGTGGCTTCCCCATCACTTGAAGACTTTAAATCAAGCCTCCATCTTTCTAAAAGATCTGCTTTAACTCAACCAGAAGTTACTGCATGAGGCTCTGTGGCCTGTGTTATGCAGAAGGTCAGACTAGATGATCATAACAGTCCCTTCTGGCCTTAAAATCTATGAATTCTAATAGAATAATGAGACATTTTCCTTTGCAGAGATCAAGCTGGTTACACCCTATCATATCATGATCTTTCAGATGTTTTACTATTCTGTTTTTATCATTTCAACCAATTTATCTAGTACAGAGGTAAGGCTTACTGAACTGGGATGCCATCTGGGTCAGCACCATCTTTCACTGTATATCTGTCAGGAGGGGCACAGGGTACCGTTTGAAATGATTTATTCCTGTGCCAGAAGAAAACCTCTAGCTTTCTCCAGACAGGGGAAAAGGAAATAGCAACAGTGCCTGGAAAGATAAGAAAGCTGCCTGTGGCTGCAGGAGGATTACTATAAAAGGGCTAAAAACAAAGGAGTTAATGGAATGGAGAAGGGCCACAAGGAAAGGGATTGGGGTATATGGAACCTGAGGAAGCAGGTTGAAGTGATAGTGGGGAAAGTACTATTGGGGGGAGGGGTGAGGTTTGAGGAAGAAGATCAAGTGGCAGGGCTGCGCTAAGGAGGTAGTGTCTCTCAAGTTGCTGCTATGGGGCACTGGACACTCTAACTTAGGAGGACATGAGGAATTTGGTTCCATTGGCCCTAGGTTTATTTTGTTTTAGACAGCACAAAGATTCCTCATAAACAAGATTTTGCAACCAAGGGGCAAATTCACCAGCTGTTACTGAACATCCTGAGAAAATCTGGATGCAGAAAGCCGGCAAGTTCTCTTGAACACAGAGTGGCATGTATGGGATTGGAATCCTTGCTTATTTTTACAGTGATTTCTTTGTTGGCATGTCTGGCTCCTAAATAAACACCATAGAGTTAGTATAGCTTGGTATTCAGGCTTGTGAAACTTTGCTACCATGGAAATCACAAATGCTGTTTGTTTTATTATAAATTGAAGGTTATTTACCTGTAACCAGAGCTCTTTGAGATGGACTCTGCATATTCACACTCCTGGGATGCTCTGACCAGTGCAGCTGGACAGTAGAACCTTAGCTAGCAGTGCCTGTTGGAGCACTTACGTACCTCCCTCACCGCTCCCCTCAGTGATTGTGAACAAAACTTAGCATTTGATCTAGACTCGTCTAACGGATAGTGCTTAGTAAACATCTGAACTGAACTCCATGGAGCTGCTACGCAAATCTCCACTAGAGGAATGTGTTTAGTAAAAACCATTGAGAATGCCTTTGCTGTAGAAGAGTGTGCTCTAACTGCTTCAGGAAGTGGGACAGTCATTAGTGTATACACTTCTTTAATATAGAGTCTCACTCATTTAAATAGAGTTTGAACAATAACAGCTCGGCCTTTGTTTCTTTCCTTATAAGAGATTACCTTACTGGGTGATTGTCTGGAATGATTAGTTCTGTCCAAATAGCATGCTAAAACCCTCTGGCATCTAATATATGCAGTTTAGCCTCACCCATATAGGTATGAGGTTTGGCAAAAAACACCAATAAATTAATCGATTAATATAAAAATCAGATATCACCGTAAGCAAAAGCCTTGGGTGAGTATGCAATGTTACTTTGTCTTTATAAAGGACAGTAAAAAGGTGGCTCTGCCATTAACACATGTAACTTGCTTATTCATCTTGCTGAGGGCACTATCTATTAAACAAAGCTTTTATAATAGGTAAATGGAAAAATGTGCAATCCTGTGAGTTCAAATGGTGTTGCATCCATTGTATAAAAACTAAATTAGAGCCAAAGAAGGTACAGGGTCTCTCACCAGTGGATACAGATTATTAAGACCTTTAAAGAATTTCTTAATTACAACATGAACAAACACTCATTTATTGTCTACAGGAACACAGTATGCTGAAGTTACACACAGATGGACCTTAACAGAGGGCAGTGAGTGACCCTTCCTCTTGAGATATAATAAATATTCTAGGATATAGTTATTAGGTGCTATACAAGAATCTACATTACTGATATTAATCCATAATAAAGTTGTTTTCTATTTATGAGCATAACATTCGTATATTCTTGAATTAACTGAAACATTTTGCACTTCTAATGAAAAAGATGGCTTAAAAAGTCCCAGAGTCCTATTACCCAAGCACTGATGTGAAGAAACTTAGGAACTTAGTGATACATCTTCCCTTGCTTTTGTGACAAGAAGTCCAGAGAAAAGCCTATATATTCCCCTGGACAGGTGATAAGTCCAGACACCACTGTTTTTTGGTTCAAGGTAGTACTATTAAGATCATTTGGGATCTCTTCTGTTAATTATTTTATCACTCTCTTGGAGAGAGGAAATTGTGGAAATACATACATGAGACCTTGATGCCAATTTATCAAAAAAGCATCCGATATTGACTCCTTGTCTCTCCCTGCCCTTCATCAAAACCTCAAACATTTTTTGTTGTGCTTGGATGCAAATAGTTTTCCACTGCATGCATCTGATGAAGTGAGCTGTAGCTCACAAAAGCTTGTGCTCAAATAAATTGGTTAGTCTCTAAGATGCCACAAGTACTCCTTTTCTTTTTGCAGATACAGACTAACATGGCTGCTACTCAGAAACCAGTTTTATTATGGATTACCCACAGTTTGAAGATTTAAATCACCAAGAAATCCTCCAGGGACCAGTCGTGGATTGAGAGATTATCCTGCTCAAGTTATTTGTGAGGTGGTTGTTTTCCCAGACCATGTGAATTGTCACTGGGTGAATGTCCTGCTCTATACAGTATTCCTAAAGAGACACTGCTTTCCTGCACAACTGAGAGAAATAAGTCTCTCCCTGTTTGCTCAACTAGTACAATGAGTGCTGTCATATTGTCTGTTGCCACCCAAACCACTATGTGTCTGATCTAAATTAAGAACTATTTTAGAGGCCACTTTATGGTCCTCAGTTCTAGTATATTAATGTGCAATGTCCTTTCTGCTGGTGATCAGTGATCTCTTATCACCAAACTGTTGTCCAAATGAGCCCTCAGGCCTGGACAGGATGCAACTGAAGTGACTATTATTGAGGGCATAGGAGAGTTCAAGGATATACCCGCCCCATCACCTGCCAGGGAATCACTAACTTCCAACACATGTTCTCTATACTAGGTTTGTACTTGTGCACTAACTAATGTTGCAACACTCTCATTCAAAGACGAACATATAGTATTACAGAGGTGGTTGATGTAAGAGCCCTTAGAAGACCATATGTTCTGGAGAATGATGGAGGAGAAGTACAGACCACCTTATTTTCATAAAGCTTTCCTGTGGCAGAAAGACTGTGCTGATAACTCAGTCCAATTTGGCCCCTGTGAAAGGAATCCATTGTGTGGGTTCCAGAAGTGACTTTCTCCATGGTATTCATACTCCAGATGGGCAAACTATCAGCCTTATGTCCAACAACACCTAACATAAGAATGGCCATACTGAGTCAAACCAAAGGTCCATCTAGCCCAGTACCCCATCTTCCAACAGTGGCCAATGCCAGGTGCTTCAGAGGGAATGAACAGAACAGGTAATCATCAAGCGATCCATCCCCTGTTGCCCATTCCCAGCTTCTGACGAACAGAGTCTAGGGACCCCATTTCTGCCCACCCTGGCTAATAACCATTGATAGACCTATCCTCCATGAATTTATCTAGTTCTTTTTTGAACACTGTTATAGTCTTGGCATTCACAACATTCTCTGGCAAAGAGTTCCATAGGTTGACTGTGCATTGTGTGAAGAAATACTTCCTTTTGTTTGCTTTAAACTTGCTGTCTATTAATTTCATTTGTTGACCCCTAGTTCTTGTGTCATGAGAAGGAGTCAATAACACTTCCTTCCTTCCTTCCTCCATACCAGTCATGATTTTATAGACCTCTATCATATCCTACCTCAGTCGTCTCTTTTCCAAGCTTAAAAGTCCCAGTCCTATTAATCTCTCCTCATATGGAAGCTGTTCCATACCCCTAATCATATTTGCTGCCCTTTTATGAACCTTCTCCAATTCCAATATATCTTTTTTGAGATGGGGCAATGAAATCTGCATGCAGTATTCAAGATGTGGGTGTACCATGGATTGACATAGAGGCAATATGATATTTTCTGTCTCATTATCTATTCCTTTCTTAATGATTCCAAAACATTCTGTTCACTTTTTTGACTGCCGCTGCACCTTGAGTGGATGTTTTCAGAGAACTATCCACAATGACTTCAAGATCTCTTTCTTGAGTGATAACATAGACTCATAGATATTAAGGTCAGAAGGGACCATTATGATCATCTAGTCTGACCTCCTGCACAATGCAGGCCACAGAATCTCACCCACCCACTCCTGCAATAAACCTCTCACCTATGTCTGAGCTGCAGAAGTCCTCAAATCATGGTTTAAAGACTTCAAGGTGCAGAGAATCCTCCAGCAAGTGACCCATGCCCCATGCTACAGAGGAAGGCGAAAACCCCCCAGAGCCTCTTCCAATCTGCCCTGGAGGAAAATTCCTTCCCAACCCCAAATATGGCGACCAGCTGAACCCTGAGCATGTGGGCAAGATTCACCAGCCAGATACCCAGGAAAGAATTCTCTGTCGTAACTCAGATCCCACCCCATCTAACATCCCATCACAGGCCATTGGGCCTATTTACCATGAATAGTTAAAGATCAATTAATGCCAAAATCATGTTATCCCATCATACCATCTCCTCCATAAACTTATCGAGTTTAATCTTGAAGCCAGATAGGTCTTTTGCCCCCACTGCTTCCCTTGGAAGGCTATTCCAGAACTTCACTCTTCTGATGGTTAGAAACCTTCATCTAATTTCAAGTCTAAACTTCCCGATGGCCAGTTTATATCCATTTGTTCTTGTGTCCACATTGGTACTGAGCTTAAATAATTCCTCTCCCACTCCGCTATTTATCCCTCTGATATATTTATAGAGAGCAATCATATCTCCCCTCAACTTTATTTTTGTTAGGCTAAACAAGCCAAGCTCCTTGAGTCTCCTTTCATAAGACACGTTTTCCATTCCTCGGATCATCCTAGAAGCCCTTCTCTGTACCTGTTCCAGTTTGAATTCATCCTTCTTAAACATGGGAGACCAGAACTGCACACAGTATTCCAGATGAGGTCTCACCAGTGCCTTGTATAACAGTACTAACACCTCCTTATCCCTACTGGAAATACCTCGCCTGATGCATCCAAAGACCGCATTAGCTTTTTTCACGGCCATATCACATTGGCAGCTCATAGTCATCCTGTGGTCAACCAATACTCCAAGGCCCTTCTCCTCCTCCATTACTTCTAATTGATGCATCCCCAGTTTATAACTAAAATTCTTGTTATTAATCCCTAAATGCATGACCTTACACTTCTCACTATTAAATTTCATCCTATTACTATTAGTCCAATTTACAAGGTCATCCAGATCCTCCTATATGATAGCCTGGTCCTTCTCTAAATTGGCAATACCTCCCAGCTTTGTATCATCCGCAAACTTTATTAGCGCACACTCACTTTTTGTGCCGAGGTCCGTAATAAAAAGATTAAATAAGATTGGTCCCAAAACCGATCCCTGAGGAACTCCACTGGTAACCTCCCTCCAGCCTGACAGTTCACCTTTCAGTATGACCCGTTGTAGTCTCCCCTTTAACCAATTCCTTATCCGCCTTTCAATTTTCATATTGATCCCCACCTTTTCCAATTTAACTAATAATTCCCCATGTGGCACGGTATCAAACGCTTTACTGAAATCTAGGTAAATTAGATCCACTGCATTTCCTTTCTCTAAAAATCTGTTACTTTCTCAAAGAAGGAGATCAGGTTGGTTTGGCACGATCTACCTTTTGTAAAACCATGTTGTATTTTGTCCCATTTACCATTGACCTCAATGTCCTTAACTACTTTCTCCTTCAAAATTTTTTCCAAGACCTTGCATACTGCAGATGTCAAACTAACAGGCCTGTAGTTACCCGGATCACTTTTTTTCGCTTTCTTAAAAATAGGAACTATGTTAGCAATTCTCCAGTCATACGGTACAACCCCTGAGTTTACAGATTCATTAAAAATTCTTGCTAATGATCTTGCAATTTCATGTGCCAATTCCTTTAATATTCGTGGATGAAGATTATCTGGGCCCCCCAATTTAGTCCCATTAAGCTGTTCGAGTTTCGCTTCCACCTCAGATATGGTAATATCTACCTCCATATCCTCACTCCCATTTGTCATGTTACCATTTTCCCTAAGATTCTCATTAGCCTCATTAAAGACTGAGGCAAAGTATTTGTTTAGATATTGGGCCATGCCTAGATTATCCTTAACCTCTACTCCATCCTCAGTGTTTAGCAGTCCCACTTCTTCTTTCCTTGTTTTCTTCTTATTTATACGGCTGTAGAACCTTTTACTATTGCTTTTAATTCCCTTTGCAAGGTCCAACTCTACTTGACTTTTAGCCTTTCTCACTTTATTTCTACATGTTGTGACCTCAAAAAGGTAGCTTTCCTTGCTGATCCCTCCCATCTTCCACTCGCTGTAAACTTTCTGCTTTTTCTTAATCACCTCTCTGAGACGCTTGCTCATCCAGCTTGGTCTACAACTCCTGCCTATGAATTTTTTCCCCTTTCTTGGGATGCAGGTTTCCGATAGCTTCTGCAGCTTTGACTTGAAGTAATCCCAGGCCTCCTCTGCCTTTAGATCCATAAATTCTTCAGTCCAATCCACTTCCATAACTAATTTCCTTAATTTTCGAAAGTCAGCCCTTTTGAAATCAAAAACCCTAGTCACAGCATCCGATGAAGTGAGCTGTAGCTCACGAAAGCTTATGCTCAAATAAATTGGTTAGTCTCTAAGGTGCCACAAGTACTCCTTTTCTTTTTGCGAATACAGACTAACACGGCTGTTACTCTGAAACCAGATTTATTTTTGTTTATCCTTCCATTCAGTTTGAACTGAATTAGCTCATGATCACTTGAACCAAGGTTGTCCCCTACAACCATTTCTTCTATGAGGTCCTCACTACTCACCAAAACCAAATCTAAAATGGCATCCCCTCTTGTCGGTTCAGGAACTACTTGATGAAGGAATCCATCAGCTATCGCATCTAGGAAAATCTGAGCCCTATTATTATTACTAGCACTTGTCCTCCCAGTCTATATCTGGGAAGTTAAAGTCTCCCATGATCAAGCAGTTTCCATTAGCATTTACTTCATTAAAAACATTAAAGAGGGCTCTATCCATATCAAAATTAGTGAGATCCTTTTGTAACTCTTCGCAGTCTGCTTTGAACTTAACTATCTTGAGTAGTTTTGCATCATCTGCAAATTTTTCCACCTCACCGGTTACCCCTTTTTCCACATTGTTTATGAATATGTTGAATAGTACTGGTCCCAGTACAGACCCCTGGGGGACACCACTATTTACTTCTCTCCATTTGGAAAACTGAGCATTTATTCCTACCTTTGTTTCCTATCTTTTAACCAGTTACAGATCTATGAGAGGACTTTCCCTCTTATCCCATGATAGCTTACTTTGCTTAAGAGCCTTTGGTGAGGGACCTTGTTAAAGGCTTTCTGAAAATCTAAGTAGACTATATCCACTGGATCCCCGATGTCCACATGCTTATTGACCCACCTCAAAGAATTCTAGTAAATTGGTGAGGCATGATTTCCCTTTACAAAAACCATGTTGGCTATTCCCCCACAAATCATATCCATCTATGTGTCTGACAATTTTGTTCTTTACTATAATTTCAACGAGTTTGCCTGCTACTGAAATCAGGCTTACAGGCTGTAATAGCTGGGATCATCTTTGGAGCCCTTTTTAAAAACTGGCATCACATTAGCTATCTTCCAGTCATTTGGTACAGAAGCTGATTTAAATGATGGGTTACAGACAACATTTAGTAGTTCTGCAATTTCACATTTGAGTTCCTTCAGAACTCTTGGGTGAATAACATCTGGTCATGGTGACTTATTACTGTTTAGTTTATCAATTTGTTCCAAAACTTCCTCTAATGACACCTCAATCTGGGACAGTTTCTCAGATTTGTCACCTAAAAAGAATGGCTTAGGTTTCGGAATCTCCCTCACATCCTCAGCTGTGAAGACTGATGCAAAGAATTCATTTAATTTCTCTGCAATGGCCTTTAGCATCTTGATCGTCCAGTGGCCCCCAGTGGTTGTTTAGCAGGCTTCCTGCTTCTGAGGTAGTTAAAAACAATTTTGCTACTACTTTTTGAGTCTTTGGGTGGCTGTTCCTCAAATTCTTTTTTGGCCTTTCTAATTATATTTTTATGTTTCATTTGCCAGAGTTTATGCTCCTTTCTGTTCTCCACACTAGGATTTAACTTCCACTTTTTAAAGCATGCCTTTTTGCCTTTCACTGATTCCTTTACTTTGTTGTTTAGGCACAGCGGCACTTTTTTGGTTCTCTATGTTTTTTAATTTGGGGTATACATCTAAGTTGAGCCTGTATTATGATGTCTTTAAAAAGTTTCCATGCACCTTGCAGAGATTTCACTTTTGGCACTGTATTTTTTAATTTCTGTTTAACTAAGTTTCTCAATTTTGTGTTGTCCCCCTTTCTGAAATTAATTGCTACAGTGTTGGGCTGCTGTGGTGTTTTCCCTGCCACAAGGGATGTTACATTTAATTATATTATCGTCATTATTACTAAGCGGTTCAGATATATTCACCTATTGGACCAGATCCTGCACTCCAGTTAGGACTAAATCAAGAATTGCCTCTCTTCTTGTGGGTTCCAGGACTAACTGCTCCGAGAAGCAGTCATTTAAGGTCGCAAGAAACTTTATCTCTGCATCCCGTTCTGAGGTGACATGTACCCAGTCTATAGGGGGATAGTTGAAATCCCCCATTATTATTATTATTATTATTATTGAGTTTTTTATTTTTATAGCCTCTCTAATCTCCCTGAGCATTTCACAGTCACTACCACCATTCTGGTCAGGTGGTCAGTAATAGATCTCTACTGCTTATTATTAGAGCATGGAATTACTATCCATAGAGATTCTATGGTACAGTTTGGTTCATTTAAGATTTTTACGTCATTTGATTCTACGCTTTCTTTCACATACAGTGCCACTCCCCCACAAGCACGACCTGTTCTGTCCTTCTGATATATTTTATACCCTGGTATTACTATGTTCCATTGACTATCCTCATTCCACCAAGTTTTTGTGATGCCTATTATATTAATATCCACAGGCACTCTAGTTCACCCATCTTATTATTTAGACTTCTAGCATTTGTATATAAGCACTTTAAAAACTTGTCACTTTTTAGCTGTCTGCCATTACATGATGTAATTGAATGGGACTCCTTTTCATTTGACTGTTTCTCATCAGATCCTACCAGTATTTTATCATCTTCCATCCTCTCCTCCTTATTAGGACACAGAGAATCTCCATTAATAGATGCTCCACTAAGGGATGTCTCTGTCCAAACCACATGGTCCTCCACACCTCTCGGCTTTCCCCCAGCCCTTAGTTTAAAAACTGCTTTTTACGACCTTTTTAATTTTAAGTGCCAGCAATCTGGTTCCATTTTGGTTTAGGTGGAGCCCATCCTTCCTGTATAGACTCCCCCTTTCCCAAAAGCTTCCCCAGTTCCTAATAAATCTAAACCCCTCCTCCCTACACCATTGCCTCATCCACGCACTGAGACCCTGAAGTTCTGCCTGTCTAACTGACCCTGCACGTGGAACTGGAAGCATTTCAGAGAATTCTACCATGGAGGTCCTGGACATCAATCTCTTACCTAGAAGCCTAAATTTGGCCTGCAGGACTTCTCTCCTATCCTTCCCTATGTCACTGGTTCCTACATGTACCATGACCACCGGTTCCTCCCCAGAACTACACATAAGTCTATCTAGATGTCTCAAGAGATCCGTAACCTTTGCACCAGGTAGGCAAGTCACCATGCGTTTCCTGGTCATCGCAAACTCAGTTATCTATGTTTGTAATGATCAAATAGCCCATTACTAATACCTGTCTCTTCCTAATAACTGGAATTCCCTCTCCCAGAGTGCAAGAGGATACCACGACATCATCTGGAAGGAGGGTCCCAACTATGTGATCGTTTCCCTCTGCTCCTGTTGGATGTTCTCCTTCCCTGAGCCTTTCATCCTCCTTAACAGTGCAGGGGCTGTCTGACCAGAGGTGGGACAAATCTACAGTGTCCCAGAAAGCCTCATCAGCATACCTCTCTGCCTCCCTTAGCTCCTCCAGTTCTGCCACCCTGGCCTCCAAAGCCCGTACACGGTCTCTGAGGGCCAGGAGCTCCTTGCACCGAATGCACACATAGACCACCTGCTCATAGCGCAGGTAATCATACATGCTGCACTGGGGGCAATAAACTGGATAGCCCCCACTCTGTTGCTGGACTTCTGCCTGCATTCTCTTTTTACTCCTGCAGCTTATTCCTTTGTTGATGTTTTGTTTTTATCAGAGGGTGTTTTTGGCTTTAAGTGTCAAGAATGTTAAATGTACCTAGCCCCCCTTCACACATCCCCTCTAAACACGCACACTACAGACAACACTTACCCCAAGGGTCACGTAATCATTCCTCCTTCACTGGAGAACTCCCTTGCAAAACTCCTGTGTTATCCGCTCCTATTCACTAGCTCCTCTGGTCGCTTAGGAGTGGGCTTTTTAAAGCCCTGGTCTTCCTGAGTAGTCCCACCCCCTGGCTAAGGGTTGATGGGTGCTAAAGGGCTTAGGGATCAAAACCTCGTTAAGAAGCTCTCAGCCTTGCCTAGCAGGCCCCTAGGCTTGGCACACGGTCCCCCAAACAAACAGACCACACGGTATATTTCAGTCAAACAGCAAGCACATCACAAACAGCAATAATGACACTGTGTCATGGCATATCTTGCAGATAATAGATGACTTCAGGGAAGTTGTAAGTGTACAGAAGAATGTCTAAGTGATCTTCTTGGAGATCCTTCCTGTCCCACAAATAAAGGAAGACAGAAATTCTGGAATATCTGACTAGTAAGTGATGTAGGGCATAGGGTTTTGGTTTTGTGGAGCACTGGTCCACTTTCTAAAGGGAGAGGGAGCTGTATAATTTGGATGACCTCAGTAAGAGGAGGGATCAATTTCCTTGGGCTAGAGTAGTTAGGAGCGGGTTAAACTAATAGCAAAAGTGGAGGGTAAAAAGAGAGAAGATATGAGAACTCAGCAAAAAATCAAGATATTGAGAACAAAATTAATCAAGGAGCCAAAGGACATGAAGAGAAGAAATTCTTGAAGGGTTAGAGGCTGGCAGCCTTTGGCAAGGCAGCCTGCTTACTCAGAGCCTACACCACATACATAGAGAACAACAAACAAACAGTCAACCAAACTATGCTCAGACAGGCCAAACACACCACTCACCAAGTCCCATTACCACCCAACACAGAGTCTGCAGCTAGTCCCTCCAAAACTCTCCTTTTAGCTGCCTCTATTTGCCTGCAGGCTATTTTGCCTCTCCTTCACTTGTGTCATGAACACAGAGCATACTGAGCATTTTGATGGAGAATGACCTCTTCCCAAACACAGAAGATATCTAGTATGAGTATCGCCTGCCAGGAACCTGATGGACAGGAAACCTATTTCTTAAAGCACAGCTTCTTAGTCTTCATTTCTGTCATCCTGGTACTAACAGAATTTATCTAGAACTATTCAGAACTACTTAAATTTTAAACTAACTATGACTGAATTAACTAGAGTAAAACTAATCTAACTAGGCACTTGAAGTACAGATCCAGGACAATCCCAGAGCAGTTCCTAATCCATCAGATGGTCATGGCTGGAAGGAATTGAGGTGAGGAACTGAGGAACACCTTTTATACCCTCAACCTCACAATCACTGAGGGGAGGAGCAAGGAAGGCACTTGAGGGCTCTAGTGGGCACTGCTAGCTAAGATTCCATCACCCAGGCTGCACCAGTTGGAGCATCCCATGACTGGGAATATGCAGAGGATACTTGAAGAAGAATTACATTACACAAAGAAAACCCTGATATTCACATATAGCGGAGACCCCTTCGTCCTGCAATTTACACCGTGAAAGTGTAAACTTTCACACAGAGACTGGAAATAGCAACTGTTCCAGCCATCTCTTCCCTTACAGATCCCACTCCACCCCATCCATCACTTTGAGAAAACACGGCACTTTTAAACACCTTCTCTTCAGCAACTTAGAAAACGTCCAGAGTTCCAGTCTAAGTGGAATTCTGGGAGGGTATCAAACAGAAATCTTCTCAGACTCCTGAGAATCTACTGCAGCAAGGAAGCCTGAGAAAGAGGAATTCTCTGGTGTGCAGCTTCTCCCTCCATCTGCCCCTGCCAGGAGCAAAGAAAATGGGCCATGTACCTGCATGATCCGCACATTATCAGCTCGGTGGATCTCACTTTCCTTCACCACCTTCTTCTTCAGCGTTGCCAGATTTCTCTCAAGATGCTCTCTCTGCCGGGTGTACTCCTGCTGCAGATCTGTGTCAACCCCCACAATCTCCACCTGACGAGAGACAATACACAGGCTCAGAAGATGTGACACCAGAGATGCGCTCATCTACCATGGAGAGGAAAGACCCTTAACTCACCATGTCTGCCTGCTGCACGTATTTGCTGTAGAGTTCCCGGATCCCCTCCTTCAGTTTTTTGGGCTCCTGGATGAAGCCCACACAATTATGAAGATCCGTTTTAAACCGCTTCACAAGAGCTTCCATGTCTCGCTCCTGCAAGAATTATACATGAACAACCACTCAGGGAACACTGTCATGCATGAGGACCTCCTGGAAGCTCTAGCTGAATTGTTGAGAATCCTCATGTGTTCTTATTTTTTGTTTTTAAGAATGTGCCATCTGGACATCTCCCAGTTGGAGAGAGAACCTTCTTGGCCTTTGAGTGCTGTCACACTTAAGACAGTAACAAACCTTGCCAATAACTAACACTTCTCACCCCATGGGAATTGCATTGTTACTTGTACTGCACTAGTACTTGGAGGCCCCATTCAGGTTAAGGATCCTATTATCTTGGACACTGCACAAACACTAGGGTGACCAGACAGCAAATGTGAAAAATCGAGACGGGGGTGGGGGTAATAGGAGCCTATATAAGAAAAAGCCCCTAAAATCGGGACTGTCCCTATAAAATTGGGACATCTGGTCACCCTAACAAACACATAGGCAGATGTAGTTCCTGCCCAAAGAGCTTACAATCTTACTAGAAACAAGATGCAACAAGTAAATGTAACAGGTGACAGGACAGAAAAACAGGTGCCGATGGTAGCTATGTTCTTAACTTGATGGCTTCATATCAACACCCTCTCCTCATTCTCTCTGGCGCAAAGTTTCTTATTTGCTCACTCTATACACGGATGGGTAGGATCTCCTGGAGGACTAACATGAAGGGGAAAGGAGTCCAGGAGAGCCGGCTGTATTTCAAGGAATCCCTGTTGAGGTTACAGGGACAAACCATCCCGATGTGTCGAAAGAATAGTAAATATGGCAGGTGACCAGCTTGGCTTAACGGTGAAATCCTAGCGGATCTTAAACATAAAAAAGAAGCTTACAAGAAGTGGAAGGTTGGACATATGACCAGGGAAGAGTATAAAAATATTGCTCGGGCATGTAGGAATGAAATCAGGAGGGCCAAATCGCACCTGGAGCTGCAGCTAGCAAGAGATGTCAAGAGTAACAAGAAGGGTTTCTTCAGGTATGTTGGCAACAAGAAGAAAGCCAAGGAAAGTGTGGGCCCCTCAATGAATGAGGGAGGGAACCTAGTGACAGAGGATGTGGAAAAAGCTAATGTACTCAATGCTTTTTTTGCCTCTGTCTTCACGAACAAGGTCAGCTCCCAGACTGCTGCCCTGGGCATCACAACATGGGGAATAGATAGCCAGCCCTCTGTGGAGAAAGAGGTGGTTAGGGACTATTTAGAAAAGCTGGACGTGAACAAGTCCATGGGGCCGGACGAGTTGCATCCGAGAGTGCTAAAGGAATTGGCGGCTGTGATTGCAGAGCCATTGGCCATTGTCTTTGAAAACTCGTGGCAAGCGGGGGAAGTCCCGATGACTGGAGAGAGGCTGGTGTGGTGCCAATCTTTGAAAAGGGGAAGGAGGAGGATCCTGGGAGCTGCAGGCCAGTCAGCCTCACCTCAGTCCCCGGAGGGATCATGGAATCATAGAATCATAGAATATCAGGGTTGGAAGGGACCTCAGGAGGTCATCTAGTCCAACCCCCCGCTCAAAAGCAGGACCCATCCCCAAAGAATCCTCAAAGATTCAATCCTGAAGCACTTACATGAGAGGAAAGTGATCAGGAACAGTCAGCATGGATTCACCAAGGGAAGGTCATGCCTGACTAATCTAATCGCCTTCTATGATGAGACTACTGGTTCTGTGGATGAAGGGAAGGCGGTGGATGTATTGTTTCTTGACTTTGGCGGGGCTTTTGACATGGTCTCCCACAGTGTTCTTGTCAGCAGGTTGAAGAAGTATGGGCTGGATGAGTGCACTGTAGGGTGGGTAGAGAGTTGGCTAGATTGTCGGGCTTGGCGGGTGGTGATCAGTGGCTCCATGTCTGGTTGGCAGCCGGTGTCGAGTGGAGTGCCCCGGGGGTCGGTCCTGGGGCTGGTTTTGTTCAATATCTTCATAAATGATCTGGAGGATGGTGTGGATTGCACTCTCAGCAGGTTTGCGGATGATACTGGACTGGGGGGAGTGGTAGATGCGCTGGAGGGCGGGGCTGGGATGCAGAGGGACCTAGACGGATTGGAGGATTGGGCCGGAAGAAGTCTGATGGGGTTCAATAGGGATAGGTGCAGGGTCCTGCACTTGGGACAGAAGAACCCAATGCGCAGCTGCAGACTGGGGACCGAGTGGCTAGGCAGCAGTTCTGTGGAGGGGGACCTGGGGGTGGCAGTGGACGAGAGGCTGGATGTGGGTCAGCAGTGTGCCCTTGTTGCCAAGAGGGCCGGTGGCATTTTGGGATGTGTGGGTGGGGGCGTGGCGAGTGGATCGAGGGGCGTGGTAGTCCCCCTCTATTCGACATTGGTCGGGCCTCATCTGGAGTGCTGTGTCCGGTTTTGGGCCCCTCACTGCAGGAGGGATGTCGGTGGACTGGAGAGAGTCCAGTGAAGGGCAACAGAGATGATTGGGGGTCTGGAGCACATGGCTTGTGGGGGGAGGCTGGGGGAACTGGGATTGTTTGGTCTGCGGAGGAGAGGAATGGGGGGGGATTTGGTGGGTGCTTTCGGCTACCTGGGAGGTGGTTCCGGAGGGGATGGTTCTGGACTGTTCTCAGTGGTGGAGGAAGACAGGACAAGGAGTGGTGGTCTCGGGTTGCAGTGGGGGAGGTTTAGGTTGGATATTGGGAAAAACTTTTTCACTGGGAGGTGAAACACTGGAGTGCGTTGCCTGGGGAGGTGGTGGAATCTCCTTCCTTGGAGGTTTTTGGGGTCAGGCTTGATGGAGCCCTGGCTGGGATGATTTGGTTGGGATTGGTCCTGCTTTGGGCAGGGGGTTGGACTGGATGGCCTCCTGGGGTCCCTTCCAACCCTGATATTCTATGATTCTATGATACCCTGCCTGCTTCCCCAATCCTATCCTTGGCTACTAAATTCCTTCATGCCCACTTTCAAACCTCTTGCTTCTTCCTCTCTGACCTTTCATACACCTCTGACATGGTTCCTTCCACTATAAGTATGCTTTGATATCCATCCACAACTCCCTCCCCGTACCTTTCCTGACTAATTACTGCATGTCATTGCAGAGGTCCAGCCCAGATGGTACTCTTGGGAGGGAATAGGTTGCTGAGGCCATATATTCCCAAACTCTCTGCCTTGGGTGTGGCAGAGAGGTTCGTTTAGCCCTCTCCCCAACTACTCTATGAATCCTAAGTGAATACACAGACCTTGCAGCATATCCAGAAGGACAATGCACACAGGCTCTGTTAGACCAAATGGCTGGAGCTTCGGTACTATCTACCTCTCTGTAATATCCAACTCTCCCACAAGCCTTCATACTTGGAATGCTTGTGTCTCTGATCCCTCCTGCCAGAGCCTCTCTTCCCCTTCACTTCTGCACAGTACCCAAGAAGGGAAACTCTGACCCCAAAGCCATGCATCTATACTATCCATGTTCCTGACAGCTTGCATTTTGAATGACTTGAGATCTCTGCCATCAAGGTTGTGCCCCATACCTTCTGCTGCTCCTTGTGCATCTCACGGTCAGTGGCCTTTAGCTTCTGTCGTAGCTCTGTGATGTTCAGTTCCAGCTGCATGTTCTGCTGGTGGAAACGTTCCAGTTCTCCCTCCATCTGCAAGGAAGCAAAAGAAGGGGATTGGGACTGTGAAAGAGACATGAGTGAAGGAAAAACACAGATTACAAAACCGAAGGGATCTAATACACAGGCCACAGAACTTCCCCAAAATAATTCCTACAACATATCTTTTATACAAACATCCAATCTTGATTTTAAAATGGTCAGTGGTGGATAATCTATCATGACTCTTGGCAAATTGTTCCAATGGTTAATTACCCTCACTGTCAAAAATGTAAGCCTTATTTCCAGTCTGAATTTGTCTAGCTTCAACTTCCAGCCATTGGACTGTGTTAGACCAGAGATGGGCAAACTACGGCCTGCGGGCCACATCCAGCCTGCGGGACCATCCTGCCCGGCCCTTGAGCTCCCGGCCAGGGAGGCTAGCACCCGGCCCCTCCCCTGCTGTCCCCTCTCCCCCGCAGTCTCACCTCACCGTGCCACAAGCGCTCTGGGTGGTGGGGTTGCGCGCTCCTGCCGAGCAGAGAGGCAGTGTGTCTAGCTCCGGCCAGGGGGTGCGGCTGCCAGACATGCTGCTTTGAGTGGCATGGTAAGGGGGCCGGGGGTTGGATAAGGGGCGAGGGGTCCTGGGGGGCAGTCAGGGGACAGGGAGCGATTGGATGGGGCAGAGGTTCTGCAGGGAGGATGGAGAATAGGGAACAGTGGGGGGTTGGATAGGCATGGGGTCCCGGGGGGGTCGGGGCCTGTCAGGGGGCGGGGTGTGTGGATAGGGGGCAGGAGACTGGGAGCAGTGGGGATTGGATAAGGGGTGGGATCCTGGGGGGCAGTTAGGGGCGGGGGAACCTGGGAGGGGGTGGTTAGGATGGGTCGGGAGTTCTGAGGAGGGCAGTCAGGGGGCAGGAAGTGGGAGGGGGTGGATAGGGGGTGGGGGCCAGGCTGTTTGGGGAGGCACAGCCTTCTCTACCCGGCCCTCCATACAGTTTTGCAACCCCGATGTGGCCCTCGGGCCAAAAAGTTTGCCCACCCCTGTATTAGACCTTTCTCTGCTAGATTGACGAGCCCATTAGTAAATATTTGTTGCCCCATGGAGATACTTTTAGACTGTAATCAACTCAGCCTTTAACCTTCTCTTTGTTAAGTTAAATAGATTGAGCACTAGAAGGCAGGTTTTCTCATCCTTTAATCATTCTGGTAGCTCTTCTCTGAACCTTCTCCAATTTAGCAACATCCTTCTTTAGCAACGGCAGGCACCAGCACTGGACACGGTATGACAGCAGTAGTTGTAGCAGTGCCAAATATAGAGGTAGAACAACCTCTCTACTGTTATTCACGATTCCCCTGTTCATGCATCCCAGGATCACATTCACTCTTTTGGCCACAGCCTCATACTGGGAGCTCACGTTCATCTGATTATCCACCATGATCTCCAAATCTTTTTTTAATCCATTAATTTAACATGTGCCATGTTAATTTTATATTGTTCTAGTTTTTTAAATGAAATTAACATGTCACACATTACCCAGACAGTTAGATAGTTAGCTATCCTCATGTTTAAATAAAATGAAGAAAATAATTTTCTTCCCAAATAATCTAATTTTTTCCCTCTTTGTCACTGGGGGTAGAATGTAAATATCCTGTTCTTGATCACTGCAGCTATTACCACAGAATTAGTGGGAGAAGGGAGGTGGAAACAAGAAAAACATTATCAGATCCTGTACGAGGAGTTAACTGTTTTTTTAACAATTGGTGGACAGGAAGTCAGAGTATACCACACTGATTTTGCTGGCTGTCAGCGACCCTCCAGAATGGGCAGAGAAACCTTGTAGAGGTATTTCCAAGGATTTAAAAGACAGGATGAGACATTTCCACCAGTAAAACAGGGTAATTTTAAAGTAGAAACCCTTCTGCTAACTAACTCAGAAAGTGAGGAAGCTGAGCCTACTCCCACATTTTCATCTGGAGAGTTCCTGGTCCTGATGCAAAATCTTGATTTCTAGAGGTGTATCACCTTCCTCTGCTTCATCATATAAGATGTTTTGGATCAGTACAAGGGACTTATTGCTTGGTATCAGATCCGAGTGTCCCAGATCTACAGAAACATCATTGCCTCAATGCAGAACCCAGGTCGTACCTCTTGAAGGAGCTCGATATGGAAATCCTGGAGTTGGACAGTATGGCCAAGGCATCAGTGGAGGCCCTTGCCACTCCTGCCAACTTGCCCAGTCTGGTATAATATCATAGTTAGAAGAATGCATGAATTTATGATAGTCTGATTTAAAAAATACCCCTCAAGATTGAGCCTCTGGAAAAACAGTTTTCAGAGTAGCAGCCATGTTAGTCTGTATTCGCAAAAAGAAAAGGAGTACTTGTGGCACCTTAGAGACCAACCAATTTATTTGAGCATAAGCTTTCGTGAGATACAGCTCACTTCATCGGATGCATTCAGTGGAAAATACAGTGAGGAGATTTATATACACACAGAACATGAAAAAATGGGTGTTATCATACACACTGTAATGAGAGTGATCATTTAAGATGAGCTATTACCAACAGGAGAGCGTGGGAGGAGGGGGGGAGAAAACCTTTTATAGTGATAATCAAGGTGGGCCATTTCCAGCAGTTAACAAGAACGTCTGAGGAACAGTGGGGGGGGGAGGGGGAGAATAAACATGGGGAAATAGTTTTACTTTGTGTAATGACTCATCCACTCCCAGTCTCTATTCAAGCCTAAGTTAATTGTATCCAGTTTGCAAATTAATTCCAATTCAGCAATCTCTCGTTGGAGTCTGTTTTTGAAGTCTTTTTGTTGTAATATTGTGACTTTTAGGTCTGTAATCGAGTGACCAGAGAGATTGAAGTATTCTCCAACTGGTTTATGAATGTTATAATTCTTGACATCCGACTTGTGTCCATTTATTCTTTTACATAGAGACTGTCCAGTTTGGCCAATGTACATGGCAGAGGGGCATTGCTGGTACATGATGGCATATATCACATTGGTAGATGTGCAGGTGAACGAGCCTCTGATAGTGTGGCTGATGTGATTAGGCCCTATGATGGTGTCCCCTGAATAGATATGGGGACACAGCTGGCAACGGGCTTTGTTGCAAGGATAGGTTCCTGGGTTAGTGGTTCTGTTGTGTGGTGTGTGGTTGCTGGTGAGTATTTGCTTCAGGTTGGGAGGCTGTCTGTAGGCAAGGACTGGCCAGTCTCCCAAGATTTGTGAGAGTGATGGGTCGTCCTTCAGGATAGGTTGTAGATCCTTGATGATGCGTTGGAGAGGTTTTAGTTGGGGGCTGAAGGTGATAGACATTTCACATTTGGGGACAATGTATACCTTCAAATCAGCGGCGCTGCTATGGGTACCCGCATGGCCTCACAGTATGCCAACATTTTTATGGCTGACTTAGAACAATGCTTCCTCAGCTCTCGTCCCCTAATGCTCGTCCTCTACTTCCGCTATATTGATGACATCTTCATCATCTGGACCCATGGAAAAGAAGCCCTTGAGGAATTCCACCACGATTTCAACAATTTCCATCACACCATCAACCTCAGCCTGGACTAGTCCACACAAGAGATCCACTTCCTGGACACTACACTGCTAATAAGCGATGGTCACATAAACACCACCCTATACCGGAAACCTACTGACCGCTATTCCTACCTACATGCCTCCAGCTTTCACCCAGACCACACCACACGATCCATCGCCTACAGCCAAGCTCTACGATACAACCACATTTGCTCCAACCCCTCAGACAGAGACAAACACCTACAAGATGTCTATCAAGCATTCTTACAACTACAATACCCACCTGCTGAAGTGAAGAAACAGACTGACAGAGCCAGAAGAGTACCCAGAAGTCACCTACTACAGGACAGGCCCAACAAAGAAAATAACAGAACGCCACTAGCCATCACCTTCAGCCCCCAACTAAAACCTCTCCAACGCATCATCAAGGATCTACAACCTATCCTGAAGGACGACCCATCACTCTCACAAATCTTGGGAGACTGGCCAGTCCTTGCCTACAGACAGCCCCCCAACCTGAAGCAAATACTCACCAGCAACCACACACCACACAACAGAACCACTAACCCAGGAACCTATCCTTGCAACAAAGCCCGTTGCCAACTGTATCTATTCAGGGGACACCATCAAAGGGCCTAATCACATCAGCCACACTATCAGAGGCTTGTTCACCTGCACATCTACCAATGTGATATATGCCATCATGTGCCAGCAATGCCCCTCTGCCATGTACATTGGTCAAACTGGACAGTCTCTACGTAAAAGAATAAATGGACACAAATCAGATGTCAAGAATTATAACATTCATAAACCAATCGGAGAACACTTCAATCTCTCTGGTCACTCGATTACAGACCTAAAAGTCGCAATGTGTCACACATACACACACACTTTGTCTCTCTCTCTCTCTCTCTGTCACACACACACACACACACACAGTCTTTCACACTAATCTCCCAGCACATACTTGTGGTGGTGGTGTTGTTACTACTTGATACTTCCTGCAATGCACACACACTCTGTAATTGTATTCTTTCAAAGTGCTGTTTGAGTTTTTTGACTGGTCTATGCCATTTATAATTTCTATTTCTCTCTTACGCTTAAATTTAATTCTTTGAGTAGTGAGTACTAAAATGCCTAACCTGTCGTGGCTGAAGTAATTATCCCTATGGTAAATTTTTAAATATATATATCTAGTTTTTTTGTTTCTGTTGGTGGCACACATCTGCACATTACCACGATAATTTGGTGCACATAACAAAATTCATTCCACATATGGATGGGAAAAATTAGAGGGAACATTGCTAGGTACCACTGAATTTTTGGGGAGAAGGGAAAGAAATTATGATGACTGGTGTGTGTTGCCTTCCTGGTTCTGTTTTGTTGCCCGGTTCCTTCTCCGTGAACTTGGTGTTCCTGTCCCTGTTTCTTTTGCAGTGGGGAAAGCTACTCAGGGTCTATTGCTACATATCTCTTGTTCCGACTGTTATATCTTTGTTCAGGCTGTTGCTGACATAACCAGTTCATGGTTATTACATGTTTTGACTGACAATCTATTTGTGTTTCTTACTTCATTTTTTCATCAGGGGATTGCTGTTCTGGGGTGCATCAGAATGTAACCGTCATCTAAGAGAACTCTATCACCTCTGTTGCTGTTGTGGATCTCTACCTGAGTGGTATCCCCAATTTATTTTCTTATCGGATCTGGGCTCAGATCTGCATTGAGAGGAAGAGAGTGATCCAACTGTTCTTCCAAAAAGAAAAGGAGTACTTGTGGCACCTTAGAGACTAACCAATTTATTTGAGCATAAGCTTTCATAAACTACAGCTCACTTCATCGGAAGCATTCAGTGGAAAATACAGTGTGGAGATTTATATACACACAGAACATGAAAAAATGGGTGTTATCATACACACTGTAAGGAGAGTGATCATTTAAGATGAGCTATTACCAACAGGAGAGCAGGGGGGAGGGGGGAAGAAAACCTTTTGTAGTGATAATCAAGGTGGGCCGTTTCCAGCAGTTAACAAGAACGTCTGAGGAACAGTTGGGGGGCGGGGGGGAATAAACATGGGGAAATAGTTTTACTTTGTGTAATGATGCATCCACTCCCAGTCTTTATTCAAGCCTAAGTTAATTGTATCCAGTTTGCAAATTCATTTAAATTCAGCAGTCACTCGTTGGAGTCTGTTTTTGAAGGCTTTTTGATGTACTAAAATAGGGCATAGGAAGCCCACCTATGTATTGAGAGAGGCCAAAGAATGAACATAAACCATTATGATCAGTGGGTAGGGTAGTGAAGCAACAACTTGCAGCTGTTCAGGTGTCAGTTTCACACCATAATCTGACAGAGAATGTCCTAGAAACGCTACAGCATCTTAACTACACTTGGCTGCATTCAACTTTATGTCAGCTTGTTGGAGTTGGGTTAGTACCTGATCCAGAAAAGAATCATGTTCAGGAAAGGTCTTAGTAAAGATGAGAATGTGATCCAAATAGCAATATGCACCCTGGATATTATCAAAGAGCTGAGAGACAACTCTCTGAAATACCTCCAGAGCAGAGACTAAGCCAGAAGGAAGTCACTGCTAGCAGTACCTCCCAAATGATGTGCTGAAAGTCAATAGTAGCTGCAAACTCTCCATCACAAATATTTGCCAATAACTTGATTGGTAGTCCAACAGACAGAAAATTCAAGATCCACTTACCAAGCAAATCTCTTTGAAGATTGGCAGTTGAAACCGCTCACATTTGACATATTTATTAAGTGCCTGTGACACAGTGTACCCGGTACACTGCTGGAGGCCCTACAATCCTACTACATCCAGCCCCAGAAAGGAGTAGCGGAAATGGGTCCTCTAGGCCTGCCTAGAGATGCCTTGTGGAAGCAGCCAATCAGAATGGAAGCAGCCAATGAGCAGGCTCAGCTAAGAGGAGCAGCAGGGCTGTTCTTGGCTGGGACCAGAAGGGCGAGGAACGGTGCTCCTCTCTGGCCAAAGGAGCTTTACAGGCTGCATTTACAGGACCTGGGAGAGAGGACCTGAGAACTTTAGCCCTAAGGTAATGGGAAAAGGTAAAGGGTCCAGGTGGGAAGAGGCCCAGGGAATGCAGCAGCAATTAAAGGAAGCCATACATGGTTGCTGTTTATAGGGTCTCTGGATTGGAATTCAGAATAGTGGGTGGGCCCAGGTTCTCCCAACAGCAACTTGCAAAGTGGCCTAAGCCCTGAGAAGGGTACAAAGCTCTCTCAGAAGCCCAAGAATAGGCTGGATTTAAAGGGCCCGGAGATGGGGCTGAAGACTCTGGTGAGGGCAGACAGTTTAGTGAACTCTTTGCTACCGTGGAAGGGGTATATTTGTGACTCTGTGACTTGAATGGAAGGCTGAGCCATTGAAGATCCACCTAGTGAGGCTGGCAACCTACAGGGAATACCAGGAACAGAAAAAGATTGCAGTACCGCAATAGCCACTAGAGGGCACTTAGGAGGTGAGTGCCGCCTACCACAGTGCCCTAAAATCTGTGCGCAGTTGAATACTGGCATCCTACTTATACAAGATCACTGTGGATGAGCTCCAGTCTGTAGACCCTTCTGTCTCCACCATTATCTTTCATGTGCTGCAGTTCTGCTCAGATCTTGTCCACAAGTGCAAGGAGGTAAACAACGTGCAAGTGGTATACAATGTGCAGGTGGTGCAAAGGGCTTGGCATTCAAAGCTAATGCAGAGAGAACACACACTGTCTCCATTAAATAATTTCTGGTGTCTCTGAACAATACTTTGGGCATTCCCTTCTATTCTAGCCAACATAGCCACACCTGAGGTGTCCTGTGCAAATTCATGTATAATACCAAGCTGTAAGCACAGATCATACAACAATAATGTGACAGCATTAACAACTGAGCCTTTAACAATGTAAAACTATGCCGTCCAGGCTATGACTTTGTAAAGCACAGAGGATACAGCTTCACCCACTGTCTGCAAGGCATACAAATTCCAAGCTTTTATCACCACTGTACTCAGACAATGTCCAAACTGGGAACTTGGAAGGTTGGACATATGACCAGGGAAGAGTATAAAAATATTGCTCGGGCATGTAGGAATGTTATCAGGAGGGCCAAATCGCACCTGGAGCTGCAGCTAGCCAGAGATGTCAAGAGTAACAAGAAGGGTTTCTTCAGGTATGTTGGCAACAAGAAGAAAGCCAAGGAATGTGTGGGCCCCTTACTGAATGAGGGAGGCAAACTAGTGACAGAGGATGTGGAAAAAGCTAATGTACTCAATGCTTTTTTTGCCTCTGTTTTCACTAACAAGGTCAGCTCCCAGACTGCTACGCTGGGCATCACAAAATGGGGAAGAGATGGACAGCCCTCTGTGGAGATAGAGGTGGTTAGGGACTATTTAGAAAAGCTGGACGTGCACAAGTCCATGGGGCCGGACGAGTTGCATCCGAGAGTGCTGAAGGAACTGGCGGCTGTGATTGCAGAGCCATTGGCCATTATCTTTGAAAACTCGTGGCGAACCGGGGAAGTCCCGGATGACTGGAAAAAGGCTAATGTAGTGCCAATCTTTAAAAAAGGGAAGAAGGAGGATCCTGGGAACTACAGGCCAGTCAGCCTCACTTCAGTCCCTGGAAAAATCATGGAGCAGGTCCTCAAAGAATCAATCCTGAAGCACTTGCATGAGAGGAAAGTGATCAGGAATAGCCAGCATGGATTCACCAAGGGAAGGTCATGCCTGACTAATCTAATCGCCTTTTATGATGAGATTACTGGTTCTGTGGATGAAGGGAAAGCAGTGGATGTATTGTTTCTTGACTTTAGCAAAGCTTTTGACACGGTCTCCCACAGTATTCTTGTCAGCAAGTTAAGGAAGTATGGGCTGGATGAATGGACTATAAGGTGGATAGAAAGTTGGCTAGATTGTCGGGCTCAACGGGTAGTTATCAATGGCTCCATGTCTAGTTGGCAGCCGGTATCAAGTGGAGTGCCCCAAGGGTCGGTCCTGGGGCCGGTTTTGTTCAATATCTTCATAAATGATCTGGAGGATGGTGTGGATTGCACTCTCAGCAAATTTGCGGATGATACTAAACTGGGAGGAGTGGTAGATACGCTGGAGGGGAGGGATAGGATACAGAAGGACCTAGACAAATTGGAGGATTGGGCCAAAAGAAATCTGATGAGGTTCAATAAGGATAAGTGCAGGGTCCTGCACTTAGGACGGAAGAACCCAATGCACAGCTACAGACTAGGGACCGAATGGCTAGGCAGCAGTTCTGCGGAAAAGGACCTAGGGGTGACAGTGGACGAGAAGCTGGATATGAGTCAGCAGTGTGCCCTTGTTGCCAAGAAGGCCAATGGCATTTTGGGATGTATAAGTAGGGGCATAGCGAGCAGATCGAGGGACGTGATCGTTCCCCTCTATTCGACATTGGTGAGGCCTCATCTGGAGTACTGTGTCCAGTTTTGGGCCCCACACTTCAAGAAGGATGTGGATAAATTGGAGAGAGTCCAGCGAAGGGCAACAAAAATGATTAGGGGGCTGGAACACATGAGTTATGAGGAGAGGCTGAGGGAGCTGGGATTGTTTAGCCTGCAGAAGAGAAGAATGGGATTTGATAGCTGCTTTCAACTACCTGAAAGGGGGTTCCAAAGAGGATGGCTCTAGACTGTTCTCAATGGTATCAGATGACAGAACGAGGAGTAATGGTCTCAAGCTGCAGTGGGGGAGGTTTAGATTGGATATTAGGAAAAACTTTTTCACTAAGAGGGTGGTGAAACACTGGAATGCGTTACCTAGGGAGGTGGTAGAATCTCCTTCCTTAGAGGTTTTTAAGGTCAGGCTTGACAAAGCCCTGGCTGGGATGATTTAACTGGGAATTGGTCCTGCTTTGAGCAGGGGGTTGGACTAGATGAGCTTCTGGGGTCCCTTCCAACCCTTATATTCTATGATTCTATGATTCTAACTAACTCAGAGGGGAGAACGTTAAGTTCAGCACCCATATCCACCATGCACTTGAGTGGTGTACCATTAATTTCCACAATACAGGATACCAGCTCCAGCACTTTGCCACATGAGAAGACTGTAGTAAAGGAAATATTAGAGTCTCTGGTAACAATAGTCTCATGTGGTTCTACATTCACAGTATGCACTTCAGGCCTCCTATCTCTGTGAACCACTGTACCATGTCACCCTAACTTAAAGAGGCCTTCCTTCCCACAAGCCTGGAACACAGTAGTTCTAACTGGGCAGGTAGGGAAACTGGCAAAGTGACCTATACTACCACAGCAGAAACAGTGAGGAACTGACAACTTTAGCTGCTGAGGCCTTGGAGAGAGAGAGTAGGTAGCATTGTATGACTGTGGGTGATGGAAGTAGGAGGAGCAGCTGATGGTTTAAATGTAGACACAAAGGTTGCAACAGGCTGAATCATAGAACCCTTTTCAGCTCTAGCCCTCTCAAATGCCTCACTCTTAGCAACCGTGACATTAAAAATTAGCATTCTAACATCTTCTGCCAGTAGCCATTTACCCAAGCAGTCACTGACTACATCAGTCACAGAAATATTCCTGAACCTGATCATAGAATCATAGAAGATGAGGGTAGGAAGAGACCTCAGGAGATCATCTAGTCCAACCCCCTGCTCAAAGCAGGACCAACACCAACTAAATCATCCCAGCCAGGGCTTTGTCAAGCCAGGCCTTAAAAACCTCTAAGGATGGAGATTCCACCACCTCCTTAGGTAACCCATTCCAGTGCCTCATCACCCTCCTGGTGAAAGTGTTTCCTAATATCCAACCTAGACCTCCCCCACTGCAATTTGAGACCATTGCTCCTTGTTCTGTCATCTGCCACCACTGAGAACAGCCAAGCTCCATCCTCTTTGGAACCCCCCTTCAGGTAACTGAAAGCTGCTATCAAATCCCCCCTCACTCCTCTTCTGCAGACTAAACCACCCCAGTTCCCTCAGCCTCTCCTCGTAAGTCATGTGCTCCAGTCCCCTAATCATTTTCGTTGCCCTCCACTGGACTCTCTCCAATTTGTCTACATCCCTTCTGTAGTGGGGGGACCAAAACTGGACACAGTACTCCAGATGTAGCCTCACCAGTGCCAAATAGAGGGGAATAATCACTTCCCTCGATCTGCTGGCAATGCTCCTACTAATGCAGCCCAATATGCCATTGGCCTTCTTGGTAACAAGGGCACACAGATGACTCATGTCCAGCTTCTCGTCCACTGTAATCCCCAGGTCCTTTTCTGCAAAACTGCCGCTTAGTCGGTCCCCAGCCTATAGCGGTGCATGGGATTCTTCCATCCTAAGTGCAGGACTCTTCACTTGTCCTTGTTGAACCTCATCAGATTTCTTTTGCCCAATCCTCCAATTTGTCTACCTCACTCTGGACCAACATTCCCTCTAATTTTTGACAGGCCGTGTGTGCAAAAAATTTCTTCTGTGCAAATTATTGTGCGCACAGTGTTTCACCGTGTGCACGGGGTTTAGGATCTGTGTTCACGCGCACAGCTTAGAGGGAACAGTGCACTGGACCCTATCCCTACTCTCCAGCGTATCTACCGCTCCCCCTAGATTGTTGATATGTGAACTTGCTGAGGGTTCAATTAATCCCATCATCCAGATCATTAATAAAGATGTTGAACAAAACCAGCCCCAGGACCGACCCCTGAGGCACTCTGCTTGATACCAGCTGCCAACTAGACCGAGCCGTTGATCACTACCCATTGAGCCCGACAATCTAGCCAGCTTTCTATCCACCTTATAGTCCATTCATCCAATCCATACTACTTTAACTTGCTGACAAGAATATTGTGGGAGACCGTATCAAAAGCTTTTCTAAAGTCAAGATATATCACATCCACCGCTCTCCCCATATCCACAAAGCCAGTTATTTAATCATAGAAGGCAATCAGGTTGGTCAGGGATGACTTGCCCTTGGTGAATCCATGTTGACTGTTCCTGATCACCTTCCTCTCATCATGATGTCCTCAAATTCCTGGGTCAACTGCCACAAATGACATGCAAACTCACACAAGGTTTTGTTGGGTGGCTGGTGAGCTTCAAAAAACATTTTCCTCTTTAACAGAACAGAACTGCCAGTGCCAAAATACTCGTGACACTGAACAGTTACATAAAAGGAGAACCTGGGCTTTGAGAATCCATCATAAATATCAGTGCCATTATGGCATAAGCAGTTCTGCAACAAGGGTAACCTAGCAACCTCACAGTCAGCACAAGCTGCATATAGTTCAAAAAATTCCTAATAACGTATCAATTCAACAGGCTGCATGGGTTTCAGAATAGATATAGGTTTCAGAGTAGCAGCCGTGTTAGTCTGTATCCGCAAAAAGAAAAGGAATACTTGTGGCACCTTAGAGACTAACCAATTTATTTGAGCATAAGCTTTCGTGAGCTACAGCTCACTTCATCGGTCAGTAGGTTTCCAGTATAGGGTGGTGTTTATGTGACCATCGCTTATTAGCATTGTAATGTAGCACAGCTTATGCTCAAATAAATTGTTAGTCTCTGAGGTGCCACAAGTACTCCTTTTCTTTTTGAGAATAGATATACTCATCACCATAATGTTACACTCTGATACATCCCAGAGCAGTAATCCCAAAAGCAAAAACAAACAAACTAAGCAAGACACACAGGTAGGTTGTCAATCAAAACATGTAATAACCATAAACTGATTAGGTCAGCAACAATCTCAACAAAACATAACACTTCAAATAGCAGATATGTAGTAGCAGGTCCTAAGCAGCTTTTCCCTGCAAAAGAAAAAGGAACAGGAACACTGAGTTCAGGGATCAAGAACCAGGAAACAAAACAGAAACAGGAATCAGGAAGACAACACACACACCAGGTTGTCAAGGTGACCCTATAGGTGTCCTGGGAGATGGAGGTAACATAATCAAAGACTCATGTGGTGAGGAAACAGCTTTGTGTCACTTGTGAGAAGGAGAGCTTTGTGACAAATCCTTATCCAAACATCTTTCTTCTTGTCTCAGCGAAGAACCTAGAAGATCCAAGTAACACAGTTACACATGTACCTGTGTGGTAACCACATAAGATGGTGCTGATGGAATACCTGGATCTGCTAATTTCTTAGGAACTAAGCAAAGAAGATAATTTGATGATACTGTCTGTTTTAGATCT
Source organism: Caretta caretta (assembly GCF_965140235.1). NCBI lineage: Eukaryota > Metazoa > Chordata > Testudines > Cheloniidae > Caretta > Caretta caretta. The sequence goes on from NC_134213.1 coordinate 109,556,028, forward strand.
CACCTCTGTGGTGCATCGAGGATCCACATACTTACAATCTGGAGGATCCCCAGAATGAGAAACAATGCCACACACCAAAAGATGTTTAGTCTTGGCCTTTTTTCTCAAAACTGAAGGTCCCAGTTCTGCAGAGGCCTCAGGTATAGACTGTCTTTTGTCCAAGACTGTTTCAATTACTGTCTGTACCCTTATTAGAAATAGGTCCAAGGGTTTTGTTACCAAATGCTCAATCTTTTCAAATCTGGAGCTTGGTGCCAAAGTTGATGCTTTGTAAGTAGAAGGTTTCCTGATACCAGAAGGTCCTGAAGTCTATTCAGGCCTCTTATCTCTTTTATCTGGAGCATTAGGAACCTCAGATCCACAGGTTTTAACTGATAAGGCTTCTTCCAGAAAGAGGGCCTCAAATCTGTTCTGCCTCTCCTTTCTAGCTTGCAGTGTGAAAATCCTGCAGACAGTGCAATGAGAAGGGGGTGCCCTTCTCCTAAGCACCATGCATAGGTGTCTGATGCCTGGAAAACTGCAGGACATGACAAATATCTTTTAAATCTGTATTTCTTGTTCTTCAAATCTGCCATTGCTAACAGTAATACTAATAGTTGTTAATACTTTAAGTGTTAGTAACTATATAATTATTAAAAGAGTAAAGATCTTGACACTGAAGAAGGCTCACATGAATCCATGGTCAGTGGTTGGAACTGAGGCAGCAACTGCTGCCATGCCTGTTTGTATAGCCCCACCCTCAGAATGTGCTTGAACGCTGAGAGTAGGGGTGGGGATGTGTGAGTACTCTAACAGGCATAATTAATAGAAGACTACACCATTCAACAACATCAATGGGCACATATCCCAAGAGTGGCCACTCCAAGAAAAAGGTAGTCTGTACCATGGTGGCACTCTCCACTCCAACCAATAATCCACGTGCAGATATGGTTCACTGTAATACAAAGAGTTCTCAGGGACTGTTTGAGAGCCCAAAAGTTTCATCCCAGATGAAGGCTGGAACCAAGTGGTCCGTGATACAATTCCAACTGTTGTTCTAATCTAGGATCTGAAACAGAAATTATGGGTGATAATAAAGGTTCCAGAACTGAAGACAAATATCTAGCTGGGGAACTGGATGGTATCTTAGGACAAGACAGGTAAGTTAACAACTGACTTTCTTCTACTCATCTTCTCATTTCCATAGGGCACATCTCTGTTCAAGGAGAGCTCTCTTTCCAGAGTCAGTAATATTGGAGCCGAATGTATGGGAGACATTGGATCTGAATAATGAATCTGAGTGTGCACTACAACAGAATTGCTTCTCCTTGGGCTGCCACCCTAACGTGGTGGAGAAGCTTGTATGTACTAAAGATCCCAAGAACAATGCCATCGGGAGCCTTGTACTCCTGGTAGGGTCACCCAATAACTGAACTCCAGTAGGCAGATGATTGTGCTGTAGTTGCACACCCAAAGGAGGATCTAAATAGCCCTTAACTGCTTCTCTGAAGCTTACAAAAGCCTAGGGCTAACCCTGAACATTGGCAAAACAAAAGTTCTCCACCAGCCGGCTCCCAGTCAATCATCAGACTCGGCAAGGAAGTTCTACATTGACAGAGAAGAACTGGAAAAATAACACTTTGCCTACCTTCACAGCCATCTCTCACAGGGGGCAAACACAGACATCGAGATTCAGCAAGCCTTGCCTTTGGCAGACTGTCTCGACAGGAGTTCAATAATCACAACATCAGAACACACTCTAGACTTTCAGTTTATAAAGCGATGGTAATCCCAACTCTCCTCTATGGCTGCAAGACTTGGGTGACCTACAGAAAACATCTGAAAAACCTAGAATGCCAGCACCAGCACTTTCTCCGGAAGATCTTCAACATGAAGTGGGAGGATCACCGCACTAACTTCAGTGTCCTCACGGAGGCCAACACCTTCAGTATTGAGGCCCTGATTATCTAGCATCAGCTGAGATGGAGCGGGCACTGTGTGCACGTGCCTGATGCATACCTACCAAAACAATTACTGTACCAACTTACCAAAGGAGAAAGGAAAAGGGGAGGCCAAAAGAAATGCTTTAAAGACACCCTTAAGACAAACATCAAGAGATGTGACATTGATAGCATGCACTCGGAGACAGTAGCCCAGAACAGGGCTAACTGGCAAAGACTTGTCAGAGAAGGGATGATTACTTTTGAGGAAAACTGCCTTGCCCTGGTCGCAGAAAAATGACAGAAAAGAAAGGACAGACGACTGTTATGCAGCAATCATGGCCCAACCCTGTCTTCCAACATCACCTGCAATGTTTGCCAATGAATTTGCGGCGTAAGGATTGGACTCCTCCAGTCACCAAAGGACACGCACAAAAAAACAACCTGTGGAAGAGATCATCCTCGACCCTGAGGGATCGCAGACAATGATAACAGAACGGCCAGAGCTGTAGTGGCTCTCTCCTTGTTTCCTCAACTAATGGGTCCAGTACATGAGGATCTGGTATAATGAACAAGTCTGCTGCTGAAAGAGGATGTCTGGAGTCTTTACTGCATGCTTGTCTGCTTGGTTCCAATATAATGGGATCTGGAGAGATCGGCAGTTGTGGGGCAGCTCTGCTAACAAAGGGTCTATCCCCTGAACACTTTTTAGTCTTAGCTCCCTGAGATAAATGTTTTGGGTCCTTTTTCTGTTTCTTTGAAGTTGTGTCCAGCAAACTAGATTGCACCAATGCAAGTACCTTGTATTATTTAGTTCCCAACTTTGAGGCATTTGATGCTGGAGCAGGTCTAAGATTTTTTCTGGAGCCACCTGTCTTTTCAGCACTGACAGGTTTTATTGCAAGGGCTTCCTGAAGCAGAATGGCCTTCAGTTTGTTCTGCTTCTCCTTTCTTGTCCTTCTTGTAAAAGCAATATATCTAGAACACCTAGAGAGTGTCACTCTCCAAGACAAGTCAGGCACCAAGTGTGTCAATCTGATGACAGATATGGCACTGGGCTTGAGGCATGCTGATTGAACCCTGATCTCTTTGCTTTTAGATCCACCGTCTCTCTTGGTTCCGAAGATAATTTAAAAGTAATCTAACATCAAAAACTTTAATAATAAAACCAAAAACCTACACTAAAATATCTAAAGTAAAGTGATTTAAACTATTATGTAACCACTAAGCACACTACATAAAAGGGGCCTGGGGTTCTTCCTGGAGCTGTTCCTGATCTGTCGCAACTGGTGGTGGGAAGGAATGAGGTGGTTGCAGTGCCATGCCATTCATTGTAGCTAAACCCCTAGAATGTTCAGGAACAGATGGGGGAGCGGTGCATGAGAGCACCAACCAGCATTATGAATTAAATTCCACCATCTGAACTGCAAGAATCTGCTGCATCCCAAGCATGGAAATATGAGGAAGCCATTTGAAGAACTATATAGGCCTAAGGTCTCCAAAGGCTTCAAAAGTTTAGGTGACTTCCTAAATGTCTTAGTTCTAACCAAAATTTTAAAAACCCCTCAACATCTGGGGACTGAAGACTAGTTTCTGCGGTGAGAGTGAAGATTTGGAAAGAAAACAATGGGATTAACAGTCTGATGTAAGTGGAAGTCAAACATTCATTCCTAGAAAATTTTGAATGAAGAATTCCCATAGGTTAGTATTGTACAATTTGATGTCTTATTAAGAAAATGAGTTACACCCTCCTATGCAGAGTTTGGCATTAACCATTGTTTGAAACAGGACACCACACTAGTTGGGTCTGATCTGCTGCGGCAATTCCCATGTAAAAGAAGGTCATCTCAGGGACTTGGTATAAAGGCGAAGGGGTGGCCAATGTGCAGAGATCATTTTATTGGTAACAAAGAAATCAAGTTTGGATTAAGAGTGAGTCAATACTTTATGCTCATTAAAGAAGGCAAATCAAAGGACAAATGTGGTGCAGTCTCCTAGTACATTTGGCCTATCATCCCTTTGAACAGAGGGAGGGCTGGGTGGCAGGGGTCAGAAGATTGCACTGCTCACCTCCTGGATCTGCTCCTTCATTGCTTTGATATCATTCTCACGGGGTTCTATTTGCTTCTTCAGCTCCTTTATTTTATAATCCAGTACAAACTTGAACTTTTCCAGTTCCTGGTTTTTCTTTTTTAGGTCATAAATCCGCTTCTCCTGGGACAAGTAAACATATGTACAAGTCAGTGATCTCTGCAAAGAATCAAAGCAGGAGGCCAGTGAGAATCAGACACAGACCTCTCAACCAGATCCCTGGAGTGATGTCTGGATGTTGAGGGGAAAAAAGACACAGTAGCCACAGTTCCTCAGAAATGGAGATGAGACCTTAAGTCACAAATCCCATAGAGAGGGACAAGGAACAAGGGGAAGGCAATGACTATATAAATATCAGTTACAAAATCCAAGGAAGGGGTAAGTAGCTCGAAATCCTGAGCTACAGATCCCCAAGGAAAGATCTCGGGGGAGGGGAGAAACATAGAATATGTCTAATACAGCAACTAGACACCCTTGGCTGGCCTGTGCTAGCCGACTCAGGTTCATGGGGCAGGGCCTGCAGGGCTGTTTCATTGTTATGTAGACTTCTGGGCTTGGACTGGAGGTGTAGTGTGAGGGTTCCAGAGCTCAGGCTCCATCTTGAGCCCAGAAGTCTACACAGCAATGAAACAGTCCTGCAGCCCTGCGAGCCCAAGTCGGGTGGCATGGGTCAGCTGCTCTCTTTGCTGTGTAGACATACCCACAGAGTCCTCAACTCTAGGTTGTAAGCTCTTCTTCAAGGCAGGGATTGTGTTCTTGTTCAAGTTTGTTCAGAGCTTAGCACAATAGGACCCAGATACTAATTAGAGTCTCTGAGTGCTACAACAATACAAATAATTGTTATACCAATAGCAGTGTTTGAGTGAGGGGATGGTGACAAAACTCAGCTACTCAGACTGTCATAGCTCTGCCTCACCTTGTCTTGGATAGTCTCATCTCTTTCTTGAATCTCTCTCTTCAGTCCCAGAATATCCTTCTCTAATGACTTAATGACACTTTGCAGCTTCTGCTGTTCCATTCTCATTGTCTCAATGTCATTGCTGCGCTCTTCAATCTCCTTCTGTAAGCTGTTGAACTAGAGACACACAAATACTAACTTTCTGCAACTGCCATTCAATTTAAACATCCTACTTTGGCTGATTTCTTGTAGGCAATGTGGCAGAAGTGAGTTATGAGAAGGGATCTGAAGGATCAGAGACAGTAATGAATTTAAGAATCAGTTCAGGAAGAGCATTTCATGTGATGAGGCAGCATGGAAGAAAGCAAAGGGGGAAAACAAGTAACAAGAAGAGCCTTGAAGGTCAGAAGAAGCTTTGAGTGGATACAATATAGAAGACAGCAGTCAGGAGCAATAGGCAAGGAAGACAATGATCTCAATAGTTGCATTGTGAATGGATTGGAAGGGGGCAAGGTGGTTGTTAGGGAAGCTAGACAGGAGAAGATGTCAATTAACAAGATGGGATGATGACTCTGCATAAGAGTTTTAGTGGCATGAACAGGCAGAACATAATACTTGGGCTAGCATTAATTTAGCTAATGCAGCTAAAAATATCAGTGAAGACACAACAGCATGGATCCCAGCATGAGCTAGAAATCCAAGTATATATCCAGGGTTCTGGGTGAGCTTGTACAGTCTGAATTGAAGCCCATGCCACCGTACCTTCATTGCTATTTTTAGCCACACTAGCTAGATTAAAGCTGGGTATGAATACCCAAACTGCAATCGCATCTCTCACTGCAGTATAGAAATACCCTAACTGGCCAGAGTCTTGCTAATTGCACATTGGTGGTTCTTGGCAAAGTTTGGAAAACAGGAGAGGCTCCTGAGCCACCTGCAGACTCAGGAAGACCATATCATGCTCTGCTTATCTTCAGATCTTCACAAGAGAAAAGGCTATTTCTTTTCTCTTTTTTAATGAATGCTTAAATTCTATCTCTGGTATAAACACAGAAAATTCAACTCAGATACATAAATTACACCCAGTGAAGGTGCAGTCACAAAGCACTGCAGATCTAGACAAATTGGAGGATTGGGCCAAAAGAAATCTGATGAGGTTCAATAAGGATAAGTGCAGGGTCCTGCACTTAGGACGGAAGAACCCAATGCACAGCTACAGACTAGGGACCGAATGGCTAGGCAGCAGTTCTGCGGAAAAGGACCTAGGGGTGACAGTGGACGAGAAGCTGGATATGAGTCAGCAGTGTGCCCTTGTTGCCAAGAAGGCCAATGGCATTTTGGGATGTATAAGTAGGGGCATAGCGAGCAGATCGAGGGACGTGATCGTTCCCCTCTATTCGACATTGGTGAGGCCTCATCTGGAGTACTGTGTCCAGTTTTGGGCCCCACACTTCAAGAAGGATGTGGATAAATTGGAGAGAGTCCAGCGAAGGGCAACAAAAATGATTAGGGGTCTGGAACATATGAGTTATGAGGAGAGGCTGAGGGAGCTGGGATTGTTTAGCCTGCAGAAGAGAAGAATGAGGGGGGATTTGATAGCTGTTTTCAACTACCTGAAAGGGGGTTCCAAAGAGGATGGCTCTAGACTGTTCTCAATGGTAGCAGATGACAGAACGAGGAGTAATGGTCTCAAGTTACAGTGGGGGAGGTTTAGATTGGATATTAGGAAAAACTTTTTCACTATGAGGGTGGTGAAACACTGGAATGCGTTACCTAGGGAGGTGGTAGAATCTCCTTCCTTAGAGGTTTTTAAGGTCAGGCTTGACAAAGCCCTGGCTGGGATGATTTAACTGGGAATTGGTCCTGCTTTGAGCAGGGGGTTGGACTAGATGACCTTCTGGGGTCCCTTCCAACCCTTATATTCTATGATTCTATCTCCTGGGAAACTGTGGTGAAGGCTTTATGGAGCAGTTTGTGTGCTTTTATGGAGGAATATGAATGAAGAGAGGGGATCATTAGGAGTATAAGAAAAGGAGACTGTTCTATGGATAGATTGCAATGTGGAAGGAAGCACAGATGGGAGAAAGAGTAGATACTAAAGATGTACTTGGATTCAAATGCAGGCTCTCTCCAAGCACAGAATCAGTGACCACAAACGACAGGTGAATTTGTGACACACAAAGCACATTCTAACCCTGAGAGGAGCGACTGTGCAGCTAATGTGACAGAAGAGATGGAGACAGAGACACTTTCTAGTTCAATGTCCCAAATACAAATAAGAAAGATATTTCCTCATATTACCAGGAACTGGAGAGTGATGTGGAAAAACTACCTGACCCTGGGAGAAAGTAAAGATGACGGAGATGGCTCCATGCTATGTAGCAACCTGCCACTATATCAGGAATGGTAATCAGGACAGAACCTACAAATGGACATAATGGATCAAACCTCAAATACAGTACATAATCTTATCCTGCTTGAGTTGTACCTGCCCCTGAGAGAGATCTGAGAGGGTATGAATTTTCCTTACACTTTGGCAACAATTGTATAGCTTTCAGAGGAACAGCCGTGTTAGTCTGTATTCGCAAAAAGAAAAGGAGTACTTGTGGCACCTTAGAGACTAACCAATTTATTTGAGCATGAGCTTTCGTGAGCTACAGCTCACTTCATCAGATGTTTACCGTGGAAACTGCAGCAGACTTTATATACACACAGAGAATATGAAACAATACCTCCTCCCACCCCACTGTCCTGCTGGTAATAGCTTATAGGGGTGGGAGGAGGTATTGTTTCATATTCTCTGTGTGTATATAAAGTCTGCTGCAGTTTCCACGGTAAACATCTGATGAAGTGAGCTGTAGCTCACGAAAGCTCATGGTCAAATAAATTGGTTAGTCTCTAAGGTGCCACAAGTACTCCTTTTCTAATTGTATAGCTTGTCATTCTAATACAGTCATATTTACTTGAAAATTGTTTAAGTGTCACAATGACGACAAACATAACTTTCTACAAATATCTGAGGAGTATAAACACCAAGGAAGGAAAGGAAGTGTTTACTACAAAGGGGTGAAAATTAAGGGAAATGGGATAAAACTGGGCACAAAGTTTGGTTGAATACCAGGAATACTTTCCTGACAATAAGATATATATCAAATTGTGGCAAAGTCTCCTGAGAAGCATGAGAAAGTTTAATTGCAAGAGATGGGACTATCTATTATTGTTACTAATTATTTATATAGTGCCCCAAACTGTACTAGATATTAGTAAACTTAGTAGAGGGAAAAGTTCTGCATTGCCCCTGTGGAGGGGGGAACCTATAATTTCTCTTCTCCCTTTAATCTAGTCACTGTTACACCAGAATGTAGCTTCTTTTTTTGCTCATAATATTGTAAGGTTCCCAAGCTATATTATAGGAAGGAGCAGTTGCCCTTTTATACCTCAGTAAAATGCCGTACATGTCTAGAAATAGACTAGTACTCTCATTGAACACATTCTACACTCAACTCAGCTTTAGTATTCCAGGTGCCGGATCAGATTCTCTTAGAGAATTGAAATTACCTTTTTCCTCATGATTCCTGTCTCTCCTTTCAGCCGCAGGTTTGATTCTCTCTCTTCCCGAAGTCGTCTCTCATACTTGATTTTGATTTCCTGGATTTCCCGATCTTCATCTTCTTCAATCTGTTTCTTAGTTTCTTCAAACTCTTGAAGCTGCTGCCTGGCGTCATCCTGTGCCTGGAATCAGGAAAAGAAAATTGGAGACAGAGGTGGGAGGACAAGGATCTCTAGCATAACTATCAGACTTTGTATTTTGTTCAGTTTCTTCTCAGAGGTGTCTGGGAAATAGTAGCAGTGGGTCCATGAAATCTGAGCAAGCTATTGGCGATGGGGAAGAAGAGTGAGTTACTTACTTATCTGTAATGATTATTCTCCTCTGAGCATACATATACTTTAATGGATCCCTGAGCTTTGACTGTACTAATACTATTTAAACAAATTCCAATTCTAAGATGATTAAATTTCTTTCAAAAAATTGTTATCAGACTGTCACAGGGTGGTGGGCCCCTGTAAATTAAATACATCCAGCTCTTCTGTGCTGGAAGAGGTGCTCCTAGTTTGACCAGTTAGGAGGGCAGGGAAGTACCTGGATCTATACAATATCAGGGAAAGTCTGAGAGAGCAGAGAGACCTGGTGAGTCAGGACTGCAAGGAACAATCAGAAAGAAGACAAGTGAGAGCTGCCTGGTCAGTCAGGACACGAGAGCTGTCGGAACCCAGAAGTAGTTTTTTGTGGGAAGGCTGAAGGCAGGCAGAGCAAGTGAGATTTGCTGGCTGACCTCCCCAAGCCAGAGACCCAGGGCCCAGAAAGAGCTGAAGGCAGGAAGAGCAGCCGAAGGAGGTTCCTGCTGGCTCTAAGCCAGAAAGCCTGAGTTGAGGGTCGGAGAGGGCTGAAGACAAGGGAACAGTGGAGGGTGTAGTTGGAAGAGGGCCTGAAACATAAGGCCTTGTATCAGAGTCCTAGTGTGAGGCCTGAGGCCAGAGCTAAAGTAGTTAAAACTTTGCTGATATCAAACAAAGTTAAGTTGTGAGCAAGAGGCCCTGGCTCTTTTGGCAAGTATAGGGCTGATATTGCAAAAACATCTATTCCTAAGAGTTGCTAGGCACAAAGCACTCATGCAAGCACATTCCAGAAAGGTGGTACCAGAACACCCTGATACCAAACACATTCCCCAAAGAGAAAAGGAACATGCTGACCCATCTTAAGGATAAGGTCAGGATGACAGCATGATAGATAGAGATGTTTTGATCGAGTCTACAGGGACAAGGCAATGGGTGGCGCCTTAATACATCACGGGTGACACATAACTTGTTTGTATTGGTGTATAAATATGTATCTCAGAGGCAATGTCTTTGTCTGGCCAAGGGGAGAATGGAAAGTCCTGCCATTCACTGAGCTGGTCCATTGTCACTGGCATACATGTGTTAGTGTACCTGTAACCACTGAGCCTGGGCATTAGCACCGTGCCTTGTCGCCAATAAATCTGACCAAGTTCCGTTGCTGAAAACCAAGTCTGTGGATTTATTGGGTAGTATGCTCGAGGTCTGCTGTGCCAGTTGCCTGTGCAGAGCTGGGACAGCACACAGAGCGAACACACACATGCAGCCGAACATCTGACGACAGAGGGGCTTACCTACTTATACCTGCATAATGGAGAGCTGGACCCAGAGGGACAGTGAGAGTGCCAGAGTGCGTAAGGGATGCTCCCCTGGTAAAGATGACCTCTCAGTAAGGCTGTGGGGAGTTCCCCCTGGGAATAGCAGGGTTGTGCTTCAGCTAGAAGGGCAGGGGGAGGCTGTTCCACAGAGGGACAAAAAATGACTGACAAAGAGTCTGGGAGTGACAGCTGGAGCACTGAGGGCAGACTTTTAGCATTCTAGCAGCATAGGGACAGAGACACTCCCTACTGGGTTCAGGGATCTAGAACTTTGAAGTGTAGGAGTTCCCACCAAGCCCATGTACACAGGTCTGAGTATGGAGATCTATTAAGGTGGGTGTGGCATTATGCCCCGTATTCTTCTTCATAATATTAATATGATAGTAATAGTAATATGATATGAGTATGGCATAATTATAATGTATTTTGTGCAAGATAAGGCATGTGAGATATCACTGAAAAGGTTATAATTTACTGAATCTGATTATCCTACTTGTATACATGTATCATTTTTGTATCTGAAGTTAGGAATATCGACTGTGTATCTGTATTACAAATATGTTTACACCTGGGGAATGCCCACTAGGCAGAATGCAATCAGTCTAGATGGATGGCTGGAAAGGGCCATTAGAGAAAACAACAGGCCTTAGAAGAAGTTTATCTCCCACCGGGGAGCCTTTCTGAGGATGCTACAAACGGAGTCGGAGTCACGGCTGCTGTGACATGGCAGGGTCATGTGACCAGATCACCTGAAACTGGACTGCATCTTGGAATACCAGTGTTTTTCCACTGACTGGGCGTGGGAGCCAAGCTGGAGCCAAAGGGTTCCTGCCATATGCAAAAGCTATTTAAGGCAAGGGAATGACATAATTGAGGTTCTTCACTGACTCCCTGCCCAAAGGAGACTCTTGGAAACACCTGAGGAACAAGGACTGAACTGGGGGGAAGTGCTGGACCCAGGCTAGAGGGATTTCTAGCCTGCGAGAGGATTACCTGGGGTTTTTAAGCTGCAAGCAAGAGCAGCTGGCCCCTTAAGAATCTCTGCAACCAGCTTAAATCATCATTTAGGGTGAGAATTTGCTACTCATATCCAATCTCTTAGTATATTACGCTTAGACTGAGTTTTTGTTTATTTGCTAGGTGTCACGGAGCCCCTGGGCCAATGCTCTGGAACAACTCCATATGAAGCTAGTCTGGACTCTAGGGGAGCATGCCTCCTCTCTCTGAGCATAGGTCACCAGGGCAAGAAGCTAACACAGCTTTGACCTTCCTGAGTCTGACCTCAGCATTCAGCATCCCCTTCCACACTGTGCACTTCCCCCAGCAAGTCCACCAGGGTGGGGCTCCTGGGGAAGCCAGAGGGCCCTGCAGCCCAACTCTGCAGTCAGACGTGACTCTCAGCCAGCATAAGATGGAAGGTTTATTAGTTGACAGGAACACAGCATTGAACAGAACTTGTTAGCACAGAAATCAGTGACTTTCAGCCAAGTCCATCTTGGGGAGTCCTGGACCAGATGGCCCGGATTCCCCCTCTTCCAGTCCCCAAAAAGGACTGCCCATCTTCCAGTGACCCGACCTCAGACACCCCCGTTGCTCCTCGTCCTTCCTTCGTCTCACTTCCCAAGCCAAGAGTCACCTGGTTGCATTCCCCTCCTGGGTCTCGGGTTACGAAGGGCACCGGTCATAGCATACGTGCAGACAGCTGGAGCAGCCTGGCCTGCCCCAGAGGTCTCAGTCAAAGTCACACACCCCTATTCCCACCACCAAGGTATTGGTGCAGCACCCAGGGAAACTGAGGCACACATTCATGCAAAAAAGTAAAACGCACATAGGCTCAACAGTAAGATTCACATACAACATAACAAGGGAAAATCCCCACTTTGTCACACTAGGTAATCTGCTTTGATCTGTTTGCTATCCCTTATAATCACTTAAAATCTATCTTTTGTAGTTAATAAATTTGTTTTTACTTTATCACAAACCAGTGCATGGAAGTTATAATTTGGGGTAAAAAGCTGTTGTATATGTCCTCTCCACATTGAGGGAGAGGGCGAATTTCATGAGCTTACACTGTACAGTTCTCTGTACAGTGCAAGACAGAGAAATTTTGGGTTTACCCTCCAGAGGGGGGTATGCACTTGCGTATCTGGGCAGTTCCTTAGCTGAAGCCTTCCCAATCAGAGGAGATCAGAGCATCTGTATGTTTCGGCAGCTAGGTGCGTCCCTACCTCTGTGTGTGCTGGTGAAGGTGTAGACTGGAGCCTGGGAGAGGGCTTGGCAGGCTGGTCACAGCAGTACAGGGTAAAGGGAACCCAGGCTGGTGGGTCAGGTGGGCTCAGTGGTACCTCAGTTCCAGATGGCACCCTGGGGGGAACCCATCACAGTGAGTATCTTGAGAATGGGAGACTCTAGGTCAATAACTCTCCCTATAACCATGTTGAACAGTTCCCAGGACAAGCAATGAAGTGGGGATTTCTCAGAAGCACGAAAAACAAGTAATCTTGACACAGAAGGAGAAAAGGTCAAATTGTTTGGCAGAGAGGGGAAAGAATAAAATTGGAGAAAGTCCAGAAAAGAGCAACAAAAATTATTAAAGTTCAGAAAACATGGCCTATGAGGAAAGACCGAAAAAATTGGGTTTGTTTAGTCTGGAGAACAGAAGAATGAAGAGGGACATGATAACAGTTTTCAAGTACCAAAAAGGTTGTTACAAAGAGGAGGTAGAAAAATTGTTCTTGTTAACCTCTGAGAATAGGACAAGAAGCAATGGGCTTAAATTGCAGCAAGGATGGTTTAGGTTAGACATTAGGAAAAACTTCCTAACTGGTAGGGTGGTTAAGCACTGAAATAAATTGCCTAGGGAGGCTGTGGAATCTCTATCAGTGGAGGTTTATAAGAGCAGGTTAGACAAACACCTTTCAGATGTTAATAGCTGATACTTAGATGTTAATAGATAACACTTAGTCCTGCCATGAGTGCAGGGGATTAGATTAGATGACTTCTCAAGGTCCCTTCCAGTCCTATGATTCTATGAATAAAAAAGTCATGCAGACAGGTAGAGATCCTAAGGCACACCCTTCCAAACGGATGGAGAGGCAGGAAGAGAAATATCATGGGCAGACAACTGCCTTAGAATGGTACTTACTGAAGGCATATGCCCCAGCTAACTCAGAAGAGCAGTAAGAAAGCCCCTGCTTCCTGAGCACTCATTTGCCCGCTATCAGGGACAGGGCCCTAGGTGCAGAAGGCACACCTCCCTTGGCTTTGGAAGACGTGTTACTACAATTAGAAATAGGATACAGTCAGCAGCCCAAGGCATGTGTGTAGTTCATACCTCCTCCAGCAAGGTGGTTTTCTCATGCAGTTTGGCCTCATAATATTCTGTCAGCTCCTCCAGGGCCTGGTTCTTGGTCTCCTCCATATCATGTAGCTGCTTCTCATATTCCTCCTGCATCCGCTGGGATTTCACTTGCAGCTCCTGGTATTTTTCATATTCTAACAAAAGTTTCTGGTTGTTGCCAGATTCTGGGAACAAGATGGAAATGACAATGCTAACGGCAGGAAGATATGTCCTATTCTTCTATAAAAACAACGAGGAGTCCGGTGGCATTGTAAAGATGAACAGATGAACAGAACCTGGGCACAATCTTTTGTGGGTAAAAAACCCACTTCTTCAAATGCATGGTGCCCAGGTGCTGCTGTGGAGAGAGAGAGCTGGTCGGGGGGGGGTCCTATCTCCCTGCTGTAGCTCTGGGACAGCCTGCACCCCAGAGCCCGCATCCCCAGCCAGAGCCCTCACCCTCCAAACCCAACCCTTTGCCCCAGCCCCATCCCAGAGCCTGCATCCCAACCCTCTACCCCAACCCTGAACTCCTCATCCCTGCTCCCACCCCAGAGCCCTCACAACCCTGCACCCCAACCCTCTGCCCCAACTCTGAGTCCCCTTTCATCCCTCTGAACCCTTTGGCCCCACCCCCCACCACATGAATTTTGCTGTGTGTCACACATCACCTCCATACAGGTGCATATAACAAAATTCATTCTGCACATGTGGGAAAAATTAGAGGGAACACTGATCTTAAATATGACTTTTGGGCCTAGCTACTTCTGTGCTGTGCAGGGTGCACTGCATACTGGTTTCCTCACTGAATGAGAGGTAAGATTGTGTCATTTTTACTCAGTCAGTTTGTAGAGGAGAACTGTACTTGAACAAGCATCACAGTTTCACTCTCCTCTCTCCTTGTGATGTGCTCAATCCCAAAGCATGAACATCTGCTGTTGCCAAATGCCACTGCCTTGCCTTGCCTTTCCCCGTATCTCCAGTGTTTCTTTGAATTCCTCCATTTTCCTGGCACTCATTGTCAAGGTTCCTCCCCCACTCTGAACTCTAGGGTACAGATGTGGGGACCTGCATGAAAAACCTCCTAAGCTTATCTTTACCAGCTTAGGTCAAAACTTCCCCAAAGTAGAAAATATTCCACCCTTTGTCCTTGGATTGGCTGCTACCACCACCAAACTTATACTGGTTACTGGGGAAGAGCTGTTTGGACACGTCTTTCCCCCCAAAATACTTCCCAAAACCTTGCACCCCACTTCCTGGACAAGGTTTGGTAAAAAGCCTCACCAATTTGCCTAGGTGACTACAGACCCAGACCCTTGGATCTTAAGAACAATGAACAATCCTCCCAACACTTGTACCCCCCCTTTCCTGGGAAATGTTGGATAAAAAGCCTCACCAATTTGCATAGGTGACCACAGACCCAAACCCTTGGATCTGAGAACAATGAAAAAGCATTCAGTTTTCTTACAAGAAGATTTTTAATAAAAATAGAAGTAAATAGAAATAAAGAAATCCCCCCCCCCCTGTAAAATCAGGATGGTAGATACCTTACAGGGTAATTAGATTCAAAACATAGAGAACCCCTCTAGGCAAAACCTTAAGTTACAAAAAAGATAGACAGAAATAGTTATTCTATTCAGCACAGTTCTTTTCTCAGCCATTTAAAGAAATCATAATCTAACACGTACCTAGCTAGATTACTTACTAAAAGTTCTAAGACTCCATTCCTGGTCTATCCCCGGCAAAGACAGAATATAGACAGACACACAGACCCTTTGTTTCTCTCCCTCCTCCCAGCTTTTGAAAGTATCTTGTCTCCTCATTGGTCATTTTGGTCAGGTGCCAGCGAGGTTACCTTTAGCTTCTTAACCCTTTACAGGTGAGAGGAGCTTTCCCCTGGCCAGGAGGGATTTCAAAGGGGTTTACCCTTCCCTTTATATTTATGACACTCATATACATAGATTTCTCTACTCCGTTGCTGTAGGAGTCTTCTGCCATTCCAGTCTCCCCAGGTGCTACCTAGATGTTCCCCCCAACCTTCTTTACCTGCCTGTCATTCCTTATTGCCCCACCTCTCTGGTTCATACCTGTCCCTTCTTACTCTTTGTTTTTTTTCAAATTGAGATCACATTTTGGGTGTTACCACAATACAACTCAATTAAAATAATTCTAGATAATAACAGCAATACCCGGCGTTCCTTAAGGTTTTGCACCATTTCGCTCATGTGCCGCACATTTTTTAAACGGACTTTCCCTCTCCACTTCATCATTTGCCATGAGTTCAATTCAGTTCCTCCCATTCTGGCTGTACATATTTCTATGTGTCCTAACCTAGGTCCTGCACCTCCCTGGACTGTTTTTCCATCAGCTCAGACAGCTGCTCCTGGTACTGCAGTTCCTGCTTTTCTTTCTCTGCCTTTAACACCTGGAAAAAATATAAACAGATGAAGTTTTCATCTGAAAACAGCAAACCAACCTCCAGATCCCTCAAATGCCTGCCTAGGGTGGGGAATAAATCAAAGAAAGAGTGGACTGTGTAGCTCTGCCCTTTTCAGAGTGAGACTGCAGGGGTCACTAAGATAACAAAGCCTTCAGGGCAAATGAATCCAGAAGGGATAGACTAAAAAGCAAAGGAAAACCAAGTTACAGAGTAGTAAATGGAGTTCTTAGAGTATAGCATAAAGCAGTGGTTCTCAACCTATTTACCATTGTGGGCCGCATGCGTGGCCCACAATGGGTTATGTGGGTCACCTCCAATACTACCTGCATGGCCCTGAGGATGTCACATGGGCCGCAGCTCTGTGCTGATTGGCCCGCAGGTTGAGAACCACTGGCATAGAGCTACATAGATCTCTATCTACTGAAAAGTTAGAAAAGCTTGTGAGTAACAGGAAACCTACTTTGCAAGTCTTACTCAGGTGAGGCTTATACACTGTCCCTCCATAATGCCACTAGGGACCTCATCTCCTTCTTTGTAAATCGTTTCCTCAGATGCCCAGCATGCCAACTGGTGCAGGATTTTAACATCTTGTCTGCAGAAACCTTTAAGCTCTAAGATCCTGGCATTTGGGGCAGAATAAGATGAACAGAGTACAGTTGGCCCGTGAATTCTATATAGTTGAGATATCCTTACAGCTCTAGGAATGCCCACTTAGGATATGTCTACACTGCAATTAAAAACTTGCACCTGGCCTGTGCCAACTGACTCGGGCTTGCAGGGTAAGGCAGAAGGGCTGTTTAGTGTAGACTTCTGGGCTTGGGCTGGAGTCTGAGCTCTAGGGCCTTGTGAGATGGGAGAGCTTCAATGCTCAGGCTGCAGCCTGAGCCTACACTGCAATTAAGTAGCATTGCAGACTGAGCCCTGTGAGCCTTAGTCAGCTGGCATAGGCCAGCCATGAGTGTCTAATTGCAGTGTAGATGTACCCTTATGCTACAACATTCCAAAGGGGTGCTAAGGATTGAAACAAAATCATTGGGAGGTTATTTACCCTACATCTTAAGAGGAGTTCTTGAGATGTGTTGTCCATATGCCCATTCCACAGATGATGTGCATGCACCTCAAGAGCTCAAGATCAGAGACTTTTCTGGCCAGCTGTATCCATATAATGTGTATGTGTCCTCCTCCCATGCTCTTCAGCGAGGGCATAAGGATGAAGCATTCACGAATGTGTTGGCCACTACTTGATTCCTTCTTACTGCAGAATCCCCAAAGAGGAAGCTGATGTAGAGGGGATGGAAGGGTGGATTGTGAAATGCGTATATGTACATGTCCTGAAGAATGCGAGTTACTGTAGTGTATATGGTAGGTAACTTCCCATTCTCCTTTATCTATACGCACATTCCACTGATGGCGACTCCTAGGCAATAGTTGCATTAATGAGATAGGAGCTTGGAGGAGTTAAACAATGAGTGAAGAGCTTCTTTACTAAAAAGAAAAGGAGTACTGGTGGCACCTTAGAGACTAAAATTTATTTGAGCATAAGCTTTTGTGAGCTACAGCTCACTTCATTGGAATGCATCCGATGAAGTGAGCTGTAGCTCATGAAAGCTCATGCTCAAATAAATTGGTTAGTCTCTCAGGTGCCACAAGTACTCCTTTTCTTTTTGCGAATACAGACTAACACGGCTGCTACTCTGAAACTTGTCTTTACCAAATGCAGCATCTGGAAGCCTCAGTTAGAGCATAGTGCCTTGTGATCATGTGTACTGATGCCTACCCAGCTGCTTTACAGATATCTAACACTGGTAGATTTTTGCAGTGAGCTGCTGAAGACTCTTGCGCTCCAGTAGAATGGGTAATGAGTGTGGATAGTGGTTCTACCTTGGCTATGTCATATCATGTTCTGACACAATCAGAAATCCAGTTTTGCAATCTCAGAGATGAAATTGCAGAGCCTTTTGACCTTTCTGCTACATAGACAAGTGGTCTTGATAGATTTTCTAAAGGGTTTCGGCTAGGGCTGTCAAGTGACTTAAAAAAAAAATACACCAATCATGATTAATCACACTGCTAAACAATAGAATACCAATTTATTTAAATATTTTTGGATGTTTTCTAGATTTTCAAATATACTGATTTCAAATACAACACACAATGCAAGTGCAAATTGCTCACTTTATATTTATTTTTGATTAGAAGTATTTGCACTGTAAAAATATTAATATTTTCCAATTCACCTAATACAAGTACTGTAGTGGAATCTCTTTACCATGAAAGTGCAACTTACAAATGTAGAATTATGTACCAAAAAACTGCATTCAAAAATAAAACAATGTAAAATTTTAGAGCCTACAAGTCCACTCAGTCCTAAAACTTGTTTGGCTCAACAAGTTTGTTTACATTTGCAGGAGATAATGCTGACTGCTTTTTGTTTACAATGTCACCTGAAAGTGAGAACAGGTGTTTGCAAGGCAGTGTTGTAGCCAGCGTTGCAAGATATTTAGTGCCAGATGGGACATAAAAATCTTTAGTGCTTCAGGCTTCAACCACCATTCCAGAGGACATGCCTCCAAGCTGGTGATGGGTTCTGCTTGATAACAATTCAAAGCAGTGTGGTCCGAGGCATGTTCATTTTCATCAGCTGAGTCAGATGCCACCAAAAGAAGGTTGATTTTCTTTTTTGGTGGTTCGGATTCTGTAGTTTCCCTATCGGAGTGTTGCTCTTTTAAGACTTCTGAGAGTATGCTCCACACCTTGTCCCTCTCAGATTTTGGAAGGCACTTCAGCTTCTTAAACATTGGGTCGAGTGCTGTAGCTAGCTTTAGAAATCTCACATTGGTACCTTCTTTGCATTTTGTGAAATCTGCAGTGAAAGTGTTCTTAAATTGAACAACACGTGCTGGGTCATCATCCGAGATTGCTATAACATGAAATATGGCAGAATGTGGGTAAAACAGAGCAGGGGGACATAGAATTCTCCCCCAAAGAGTTCAGTCACAAATTTAATTAACACTTTTTTTTTTTAAATGAGCGTCATCAGCATGGAAGCATATCCTCCAGAACGGTGGCCGAAGCATGAAGGGGCATACAAATGTTTAGCATACCTGGCACATAAATATCTTGCAATGCTAGCTACAAAAGTGCCATGCAAATGCCTGTTCTCACTTTCTGGTGACACTGTAAATAATAAGAGGGCAGCATTACCGCCTGTAAATGTAAAACAAACTTCTCTTTCAGCCAATCGCTAAGACAAACAAGTAGGACTGAGTGGACTGTAGGCGCTGAAGTTTTACGTTGTTACGTAACTGCACTCAAAAAGAATAAACAAACAAACAAACGTTTGTCACAATAAAGAGACTGAACTATAGTACCTATGAGGTGAATTGAAAAAAGTATTTCTTTTGTTTATTATTTTTACAGTGCAAATATTTGTAATAAAATATACACTTTGATTTCAATTACAACACAGAATACAATATATGAAAAAGTAGAAAATATCCAAAATATTTAATAAATTTCAATTGGAATTCTATTGTTTAATAGTGCGATTAAAACGGTGATCGATCAAGATTAATTGTTTTGAGTTAACTCACATGATTAACTGATTAATTGACAGCCCTAGTTTCACCCTGTTCAGGTGGTAGGCCAGGACTCTCCTGATGTCAGAATGTGCAATGCTGCCTCAGCTCAGTGAGGTTTTGGGAAGAATGAATGAGAGATGTATTTGTTGATGTAGGTGAAATTCTGTCACTACCTCAGGGAGAAATTTATGGTGGGTCTTCATGGATACACTGTCTAAGTGAACTATTGTAAAAGTCAGATCAGCAGTCAATATCTGAATTTCCCCAACTCTTCTAGCAGAAGTTATAGTAAGCAGAAATGCCACTTTCCTGGAAAGGTGCAGCAGGGAAGAAAAGGCCATGGCTTTAAAGACTGGCCTCACGAGGGCTGAAAGTACCAGGCTTGAGTCCTCCAATAGGGATAGTTTCCTTGAGTGAGGAGAATACCTTAACTAGGCTTTTCAGGAACCTAATTACCAATGGATGAGAAAAAAATTGAATGCCCCTGCACCAATGTATGATAACAGAGATAATTACCAGGTGCACCTTGACAGAACTGAGTGATAGGTTCTTGTATTTCCATTTAATAAGTAGTCAAATATTTGAGGAATTGAAAAGTGATGCGGTGCCACTGATTTCTGGTAGCATCTGAGAAAATATCTTCCATTTTGCCATGTAGGTTTGTCTTGTTGATTTTTTCTGCTATTTATTAGAACTTCGCTAACTTGACAAGGAGTATGCCTGTTCTGTCATTGACATCCACTCACCTTGCTGTGAGATGCAGGGATGCCAAATTCAGGTGTAGGCTTTGTCTTTGGTTCTGAGACAGCAAATCTGGGTACAGAAGTAAGGTTCTGGGTTGGGATACAGACAGGTTCAGCAGATCTGTGAGCCAGAATTGCCTGGACCACACTGGAGCTATGAGGATTAGCTTGGGCAAGTCCTATCTGAGTTAGCAGAGTTCTCTGGGAATCACAAGGGTCAGGGTGTTCACATACATCAGGTCTTCTGACCACGGTATCAGCAACACCTCTGCTGTGGATCAAGCCCTCAGACCGCAACCCCTTCCTACTTCTCCACATAGGCACCAATAATAATGCCAAGAATGACCTTGAGCAGGGTCACTGCATACTATGTGGCTCTGGGAAGAAGGATGAAGGAGTTTGAGGTGCATATTGTGTTCTTGTCCATCCTCCCTGTTGAAGGAAAAGGCCCAGGTAGGGACCACTGAATTGTGGAGGTAAATGCGTGGTTACGCTGGTGGTGTCGGAGAGGGCTTTGGATTCTTCGACCATGGGATGTTGTTCCAGGAAGAAGGACCACTAGGAAGAGATGGAATCCATCTAGTGAAGAGAGGGAAGAGCATCTTCGTAGGCAGGCTTGCTAACCTAGTGAGGAGGGCTTTAAACTAGGTTCGCCGGGGGATGGAGACCCAAGCCCTAAGGTCAATGGGGAAGTGGGATACCGGGAGGAAATACAAAGAGGAAGGTGCAACAGGGTAGGCCTCCTGATTCATACTGAGAAAGCAGGGCAATCGGCTAGTTATCTTAGGTGCCTGTTCATGAACGCAAGAAGCCTGGGAAATAAGCAGGAAGAATTGGAAGTTCTGGCACAGTCAAGGAACTATGATGTGATTGGAATAACAGTGGGGTAATTCACATGACTGGAGCACTGTCATGGATGGATAGAAACTGTTCAGGAAGGACATGTGGGGGAGAAAAGGTGGAGGAGTTGCACTGTAAGTAAGAGAGCAGTATGATTATTCAGCGCTCCAATATGAAACTGGAGAAAAGCCTGTTGAGAGTCTTTGGATTAAGTTTAGAGGTGAGAGCAACAAGGGTAATGTTGTGGTGGGCCTCTGCTATAGACCACCAGACCAGGAAGATGAGACTTTCTTCATGCAACTAATAGAAGTTTCCAGATCAGAGGCCCTGGTTCTCATGCGGGACTTCAATCACCCTGACATATGCTGTAAGAGGAATACTGTAGAGCAGTTTTTGGAGTGTTATGGACAACTTCCTGGTGCAAGTCCTGGAGGAACCAACTAGGATCCATGCTCCTCTTGACCTGCTGCTCAAATAGGGAAAAATTGGTAGGAGAAGTAGAAGTGGGTGGCAATCTGGGCAACGGTGGTCATGAGATGGTAGAGTTCAGGATCCTGACAAAAGGAAGAAAGGAGAGCAGCAGAATATGGACCCTGGACTTCAGAAAAGCAGACTTTGAATCCCTCAAGGAACTGATGGGCAGGATCCCCTGGGAGGCTAATATGAATGGGGAAAGGTATCCAGGAGAGCTGGCTGTATTTTAAAGAAGCCTTACTGAGGGTGCAGGAACAAACTATCCCAATGTGCAGAAAGAATAGCAAATATGGCAGGTGACCAGCTTGGCTTAAGAGAGAAATCTTTGGTGAGCTTAAACACAAAAAGGAAGCTTACAAGAAGTGGAAACTCGGACAGATGACCAGGGAGGAGTATAAAAATATTGCTCGAGCATGTAGGGGTGTAATCAGGAAGCCCAAAGCACAACTGGAGTTGCAGCTAGCAAGGGATGTGAAGAGTAACAAGAACGGTTTCTACAGGTTTGTTAGCAACAAGGTGGAGGTCAGGGAAAGCATGGGACCCTTACTGAATGGGGGAGGCAACCTAGTTACAGATGTGGATAAAGCTGAAGTACTCCATGCTTTTTTGCCTTGGTCTTCACAGACAACGAAAGCATATGCTCAAATAAATTTGTTAGTCTCTAAGGTGCCACAAGTACTTCTCATTCTTTTTTACGAACAAGGTCAGCTCCCAGACTGCTGCATTGGGCAGCATAGTATAGGGAGGAGGTGAGCAGCCCACAGTGGTGAAAGAGCAGGTCAAGGACTATTTAGAAAAGCTGGACATGCACAAGTACATGGGGGCAGATGCAGTGCATCTGAGGGTGCTGAGGAAGTTGGCTGATGCGATTGCAAAGCCATTGGCCATTATCTTTGAAAACTCATGGTGATCAGAGGAGGTCCCGGATCATTGGAAAAAGGTAAATATAGTGCCCATCTTTTTAAAAGGGAAGAAGGAGAATCCGGGGAACTACAGACCGGTCAACCTCACTTCAGTCCCCAGCAAAATCATGGAGCAGGTCCTCAAGGAATCCATTTTGAAGCACTTGGAGGAGAGGAAGTTGATCAGGAACAGTCAACATGGATTCACCAAGGGCAAGTCATGTCTGACCAACCTGATTGCTTTCTATGATGAGATAACTGGCTCTGTGGATAGGGGGAAAAGCAGTGGACGTGATATACCTTGACTTTAGCAAAGCTTTTGATATGGTCTCCTACAGTATTCTTGCCAGCAAATTAAAGAAGTATGGATTCGATGAATGGACTATAAAGTGGATAGAAAGCTGGCTAGATAGTCAGGCTCAATGCGTAGTGATCAACGGCTCAATGTCTAGTTGGCAGCTGGGACTATAGGAGGAGGAATTTGATTTTCCTAACAGATTTTGTAGGCACTTCAAATGGAATCCATGGCTGTATAATGCAAGTTGTCATTATAACACCAGCAATAAGAGTAGATATCTTGCTATTTCCTGCTACACAGTGAACAATACCTGATTTTTGGTTTTAAGGGACTCCATCTCCTGGATAAATTTTTCTGTTAATTCCTTCATCTTCTCATTATAGTTCATGTCCTTGAGTCGTAACTGGTACTCGTTTTCCATCTTCAGTTCCTCCACACGAGTCTTCAGTTCTAGCATGACTTGAGTCTGCCATGAAAAAGACAATAAGATTGATAAGAGGTTATTTACTAGTAACTACAATTCCTTGAGGGTACTACCTCTGCATGTTCACACTGCTGCAAATAGCACCATGGCACTGAGAGTTTCCAGAACATTTTCAAATATTTTGCCCATTTGGAGGTGAATGTACCACTGAAACGGAAAAAATCTTAATTTTGAACCTTGGCCTTATAAGAGGGTAAATAGAAATCTTGCTTCTGCCCTCTCCACTCAAACTGTTCTCAGAGTCTATAATCAGTTGACCAAGGCATAGGGCCCCTACTCTTCACCCTCACTGAAATGGGAGCTGCTACTACTCTTTGCATATCAATATTGGTAGCACCAGCTGTTTGGGTGTAGCCTCTCCTTCTGAATTATACTGTGGTCAGTCCACTCAGCTATTGTGTAGTGGAGACGGAGCTGGTCACAACATTCTGTAAATGTAGGTCATAATGTCTAGACTGGGAGTCTGAGGAGAGAGTGTAGGATCTGTATTCTTAACTTGTTCATACCTTCTCTTCCATATCTGTTTTTGTGATCAGCACCTCATCAGCATATCCCACTTCCTTCTCCCGTTTCAGACCCCGCCCTTCCTTATCATACACTTTCCAGATAAGCAGGCAGCCATCCTCGGAGACGGTCAGCAGAAATTGGTCATCACATGTTATGGACATCTAAGGAGGGAAGAGACAGCAGAATAAAAAGAGTAGAAAAGATATAGGATAGGGGAGAGATATAGGTTATATCTACACTAGATTTTTCCCCCCCTAAGAGTTCCTATCATTATTACTATCAGTGAAGTTGTGGTGAGAATGCGAATGTAGCCCAGCTATTTAACCACCAAGTCTAGACGACAGGGTAGCTAGAACACTAGCAGCCCCTGGGCCCTGTCTATACTAGCACTTTTGTCACCAGTGGAACTGCACAAATATTACTAGAATGGCAGGAAAAAAATTACAAATCTAGTACAGACAAGATCCTAGGTCAAGGGCCCACTTTTCTGACATTGATACTGTAGCAAGGCACAGCTAGGCCCCTCTTGCTTCTGCCTCTTCTGTCCTCACAAAACCAAACAGGGACACCTCAGGTCAATGCAATCACCCATGTATTTTATTTATAGTTCTTTCCCACCACCAGCTTACTATCTCTGTACAGGGTTTTACAGCCAGACTTTACCAGCAACAGACCAGAACCACCAGTCCCTCTTACCTTTCTCTTTCCCCCTCTGGCTTCCTTCCTCCCAGCCTTTATACCCCTAGCTAATTAAGCTGGCAGCTGTTCCTAGTTGCCAGGCAGGCAGGGCTATTCAGCCAGCCCCAATCCATTCCCGTTGATTGGGGCTGGCATGGCAGGGAGTTTGTGCCCAGCACCCTGTCACAGATACTTAACACAACTAGCCTCTGCAGAGAATTTTAAAGGGGCAAGGATTTGGCTTTTTTTTTTAAACAAAAAGAATCTGAAATTTCTCCAGCTTTGGACAGGGTGAGGCCCCCTTGCAAGGCCCATCCTCTGGATGCCATCCATCAACTTTACTGTTTTTCTGAAAGGTTGACAGATTGGCAGTTACAATTTCTCTCTTGCAGTTTGTTCAAACAGTGTGCCCTGGGCATGTCAGTTTGGACGGGGAAGATGTGCCATTCTCACTGCCCTTTGCAAAGCAGGAAAGGTGTCTTCATTAGGTTATACTAAAAACTTAAATATCCACTGGCGATGCTCAGAAGAGATTTTCCAAACCCTGATAACTTTATTTTTATTTTCTTCACCCCAGCCAAACTTAAATAAGAGACTCTTCCTCAGAGAGGATGTGCCATACGCCAAGTTAGGAATTTTTTGTTCAGCCATATTTGAGCACAATTCTTTTTTCTTTTAAATGCTTAGGTATTTTTTCATCCTCTCCCATAACTCAGATACAGGTGAATGGATTCTCCTAAAATTTGCTGAAACAATCCACCAACGGGCACAGATAGATTCATCCCCAGAGCAGAATTTTTGAGGCACTTACATGCATGTGACAGAGGAGTATAATGGAACTCAGTACAGCATTATGACAGAAAGGTGAGCTGCACCTGTGATCCTTTTTTCAGTCTCTCTCGGGCACCCTCTCCAAGTCGTAGGCCCACTCTCAGGGCTAAACCCCAAAAATCACCCACTTTTGGACTGGATTACCAGGCTGCAGCATCCCTTGTTTACCAACTAACTTTACCTTCAACAGGTCCAGCTAGTTTTGGCCCCTGCTACAACAGCCTCTCTGAGAGCTGTGATCCAAACTGGTAAAAGCAATGCCAGAAAACAGCTTGTTCAAAATAGAGTATGATTAATTTAGTCAAAGGAGCATCGCAAGCAGAGACAAGTGGATTAAAAATAACAAAAGCCTGCACATATTTTGTCTTGTCTAAACTTTGCCTTTACATGCCAGTTTAATTAGGTTCTGCTTAGGCCAGGTATACCCAAAGCATTGTGCTGGGTCAGAGAGAATGCCCCAGGCAACTGCTGCCTGGTGCCTGCCAGTCAGTCTTATCTTCCCAGTCAGTGAATCTTCCCTCTCAGCTCATGGGCTACCTTTTAGTCCTTCCAAAGGTCCCTTGTTCAATATTTCAAAGTTCCTTCTTCTGATCCTGTTTCTAGTCCAAACTGGTTTATGTGTTTCTCTAGTGAGGGGCTGCAGGATTTAACCCTTATCTACCTTTCAGCCAACAATACCTTAACCAACAAAACCAAGGAGATTTAACATTCATAAAAATTAATACAAATTCTCCTCACATTTTCCACATACAAATGTAGCCTTAACACTAGCAGATCTATAGAGTTGAAGAAAACAGATAAACAAAGAGCAGGGGAGTCCAAATGACTCAGATTTTTGTTGGCTGGAAAAGAAAAAATAAACTCCTTACCTTGGTAACAGGGCCAGCGTGGGCCTGATACTCATTGAACTCTTTGTGCACAGGCAGTGGGTACTTCATAGATCGGATGGTCCCCATTGAAGTGCCTGTGAACACCATGCGCCCAGAATGAGACACGACTATTGCAGTATAAGTAACATCAAAAGTAGGTACTTCACACAGGATCTAAAAAAACCAAAAAAACAAAAAAACCCAGCATAGAATAAGCTCTATAATACTGCCTAAGTAACATAGTGTAAGAGCAGCTGACACACCATTCCACTTACAGAAAATAATGACAAAAATAGTGAGAAAAAACTGCCTAGAGGAACCGAACCATGAGCAACAATTAGCATTAGGGTGTGACGAGTTCCCCCCGGGTATTGCCTGGAAATGGGGTACCACTGAGCCCCTCGACCCACCAGCCTTGGCTCCCACTCATGCTGTAATGCTGTGACAAGCTGCAGACACACTCCCAGTCTCACACTTTCACGAGCACACAGGTAGGGACACATCCAGCTGTAATAACATGCAGACAGGCTTTCTGACCAGCCCCTGCATGGGAAGGCTATATAGATAGGGCACTTACCAGCTTCCCAGGCACACAACCCCTCCGGAGGGTAAACCAAAATTAAACTGTCTTGCACTGCACAGAGAAGTGTAAAGCGTAAGCTCATAAAATCTGCCCTCTCCCTCAGTGTGGAGAGAGATATGCAACAGTTTTCTGCCCCAAGTATGATTTCCACACACTGGTTTTAGACAAAACAAAAACAAGTTTATTAACTACAAAAGATAGATTTTAATTGATTATAAGGGATAGCAAACAGATCAAAGCAGATTACTTAACAAATAAACAAAAACGCAATCTAAGCTTAATATACTAAAGAGATTGGACATGAGTAGCAAATTCTTACCTTAAATGATGATTAGGGCTCTACCGAATTCAAGGCCATGAAGAACGTGTCACGGACCGAGAAATCTGGTCTCCCCCCGTGAAATCTGGTCTTTTGTGTGCTTTTACCCTATATTAAACAGATTTCATGGGGGAGACCAGCGTTTCTCAAATTGGGGGTCCAGACCCAAAAGAGTTATGGGGGGGAGTCGCAAGGTTATTTTAGGGGGGCTGTGGTATTGCCACCCTTACTTCTGCACTGCTGCCTTCAGAGCTGGGCGGCCAGAGAGTGGCAGCTGCTGACTGAGGGCCCAGCTCTACAGGCAACAGCGCAGAAGTAAGGGTGGTAATACCTGTGATGTTGCACTCTATATGATTTTATGAAAATATGTTAATAAGTGTGAATATAATGTAACTGGAATATGCTTCATGCAAAAGGTCTCTTGTAAGGTATCATTACAAAGCTTATAATCTACTGAGTGTGGTCATCCTATTTGTATGTATGTACCATTCTTTTATCTGCAACTAGAAGTGGAAAATATAACTCTGAGGGTCTATTGTAATTATGCAAAGTGTGGGCCATTAATGGTGGATTGGAATCTTGATGGCTCCCATTAACCAGGACAACTGACTGTAGATGGCTCTGTTTACTTGTAAGTCCTCCTGTATACCTGCGTGCTGGCATGTGGGTAATGAAGTCTTACAGTGACATGTGATCATGTCACCTGAACTGGAATTCATCTTTAACCTGGTGCTTTTCCATTTCGAAGGAGGGGTGGGAACCCAGAGAAGGACAAAGGATTCCCGTCTTGTGCAAAAGACATATAAGGGGGTAGAACAGAAAAGGGGGCTGCAGTCATGAGAAATCCCCTCGCTATCTGGAAGGTGGTAGCACAGGACGGAAAAGACTGGGATACCCTTCTACTGTATTTAGTGTTTGTATATCGGAAGTCCCCCAGGCGTCTACTGGTTTCTCTCCCGTTGAACTACTATACGGACGCCACCCATGTGGAATATTAGATTTTGCCAAGGAAGATTGGGAAGAACAACCCAACCCAGGAAAGAATGTCACTGAGCACATGACACAGATGAGAGAGCGAATAACTCGAGTAACCCCTATAGTACAAGAACATTTGGAAAAAGCACAAGAGGCCCAGCGGACATATTACAACCATCGGGCGAAAGTACGGAGACTTCAGCCCTGGCGTGACTGAGAGATGTGCCTGGTCATTTGGGGAGCTCCACCCCAGACAGACAACCCACAAGGGCAGGTGAAGATATCTTCTGAGTTAATTCCAGAACAACGAACAGAGGTCATTGATACAATCCAACGGAACCAGGACGTGTTCTGTACAGTTGGGCCGTACGACACTGGTCCAACATCATATTGTCACCAGTCCCGGAGTAAGGGTGATGATAAGACCATACGGAATACCGGAAGCTAAAAGGGAAGAAATTAGGACAGAAGTGAAGAAGATGCTGGAACTCAGGGTTATTGAAGAAGCCCACAGCCAGTGGTCCAGCCCTATCCTCCTAGTCCCCAAGCCTGACAGCACCCCGAGGTTTTGCAACGACTTCCGGAAGTTGAATGAAGTATCCCAATTAGATGCCTATCCAATACCATGCATTGACGAGCTACTTGATCAGTTAGGCAAGGCCCGATACCTAACCACTCTAGAACTGACCAAAGGATATTGGCAAATTCCCCTGGCCGAGAATGCCAAGGAAAAGACTGCCTTCTCTACACCTGATGGCCTGTTCCAATACACCGTCCTCCCTTTCGGACTCCATGGAGCCCCTGCAACATTCCAATGATTTACAGACAAATTGCTGCGACCCCATGCCAAGTATGCCGCCGCCTATCTAGACGATATAGTCATCCATAGCCCTGACTAGGAAATGCACCTTGGAAAAGTAGAAGTGGTGCTAGACACCCTGCGGGAGGCCGGCCTCACTGCCAACCCTCTCAAATGTGTCATAGGACTAGCTGAGGCCAGATACCTCAGGTATGTAGTAGGGAGAGGTTTGGTGAAACCCCAATGGAATAAAGTGGAGGCAATACAAGGTTGGCCTCAACCAGTCCACAAAAACAGGTCAGAGCATTTCTAGGGATAGTAGGATACTATCGGAGATTCATCCCTCATTTTGCCACAAGAGCAGGGCCATTGACGGATTTGATAAAGGCTCGAGGCCCTGAGATAGTAAAGTGGACTGATGTGGCAGAAGGAGCATTTGCAGATTTAAGGACAGCCCTTTGCTGCCATTCAATACTCATAGCCCCAGACTTCAAGAAGGAATTCATCCTACAAATAGATGCCTCGGAGGTAGGGCTAGGAGCCGTCCTTTCGCAGATGGTAGGGAGGAGGAACACCCAATCTTGTACCTCAGCCAGAAACTCCTCCCCAGGGAACAAAAGTATGCCTTCGTTGAAAAGGAATGTCTGGTGGTAAAATGGGCTATGGAGACTCTCCGCTACTACCTACTGGAGTTTACCCTCATGACAGACCATGCCCCACTCTAGTGGATGCACAGAAACAAGGAGAAGAACGCAAGAGTGACTAGGTGGTTCCTATTCCTGCAGCCCTTCCATTTCCGGGTACAGCATAGGGCTGGAAACCAACACGGCAATGCTGATGGCCTATCACGACAGCACTGCCTCTCGTGCCAAGTAGCCCAACCCCATGGTGTTGAGCGGGGGGTGGGATATATGATACAGCATGGCCAGAGGGCAGCAGGAGAGTGTTAGAAGGGAGCTTTATTCCCTATAGACAGAAGAAAGTTTAACAGATTAATTAAAGCACCCGAAGCCAATTAAAGCACCTGAAGTCAATTAGAGCACCTGAAGCCAGTCACCTGATAAAACCCCTCTGCTTCAATCAGAGAAGGGAAGGAGTTGAAGCAGAGTGGATTGGTGTTGGAGTAGAGAGCAGTTTGGAGAAGTGCTGCGGTGGGCTAAGAAGACCAAGACCCTAGGTAAAGGGACACCTGGTTTGTGCAGAGGGAGGGCAGGAAGCCCCACAAGCTGAAAGGCAGAAGAAGGAAGTAGCCCAGGGGAAGAAACCGCTAGTTCAAGCGGTTTACTGCTATCCCTAGGGCCCCTGGGCTGGGACCCAGAGTAGAGGGCGGGCCTGGGTCCCTCCCTCTCCACTCCCCTCCTCTAGGACACTAGTGGGGCAGTTAATACCCCAGTTCAGGGGCGAGAAACGAACCCTCCCCAAGAAGAGAAAGCGCGAGACCCATCAAAGTAGTGCTGGCAATTTGCCACACAATATATCTAGGAAGAATATGGGACATAGTGTCACATAGGGTTTATAAATAGATCTTTGTACAATTTTCAAAAGTGTCTAAGTAACTTTTCAAGATGAGACTTTGGTGCTTTTGAAAATTTTAAACACTTGTTACACACATTTAACTGCTTCTGTAAAGAAAAGCTGTGGACAATGGAAACTGCAATAGATGAGATATATTTGAATTTTAGTAAAGCTTTTGATAAATGTAGCTCAAAGTTAATTTGTCATATGCATTGAAAAATTGCTGGAAGTAACATAAATTGAAATGAAATGAAATAGCAACAAATGCTCAGGTATCATGGTGAAGGGCACAGTATAAGAACATAGATAAATAACAACATAACATTTCAGGTGGTAGGAGGTGTCAGTGGATGCATACAAAGACAAGGTTCCTTCCTAATTGCTTAAACTGGAAAATGGGAGGTAGGGAGAGGAAAGCACCGGTGCTTTCCCTGGGTAATAACCATCCTTTAAGCTGCCTGTCAGGACCTAGCGAAGTCACAGGTATGTATGTTAGCTGGCTCACCGAAGAATCCGAAATTTCCTTGAGCGTTTGGTCAGATCCAACAGCAAAGATGATTTTGGCATCAGGAGAGATGGCAACACCGCTGTAGCTGCAGGACTTGAGCACACACTCTGACTCCCTCTTACCCGTCAGCAAGCTCCACTCATACACTGCACCATCTGTGCCACAGGAAATCAACTTATTGTCATCTGCACTCCATATGACTGAGCGCACCTGGTAAGAGTGGAAACACACCAATCAGACCCACACTTGGTGACTCTATGAGCCCTGGAAGGGAGCTTGTCTTGTTAAATCTGACCATTTTATCTGGTGAACCCCTTCTAGACATGGTTCTGTTTATAGTAATCCCTGTTTTATATGGCACAGCCATGCTTCTAATATAGCTTTTGATCTTTTTAAACAACCAAATGTTTTGCAATTAAATTTGTCCTTTTTTTTTGTGTTTTTTTTTGCTTTATTATTTTTTTCTTTTGTTTTTGATTTTTGCTTGAGAAAATGTATAAGAATTACTTATAGAATTAATCACTCTGATAGAAAATGTTAAAATGCTAATCATATTAGTGAGCATAAGGGGAGTTCTGTAACATATCTCCAGGTTCTTTCACCTGTTACTCCACTACCATTACCAACTGTTACCCTTCAGAACAACCTGAGACTATTCAGATACATTATACAAATTCAGATACATTATACAGGTTTCAGAGTAACAGCCGTGTTAGTCTGTATTCGCAAAAAGAAAAGGAGTACTTGTGGCACCTTAGAGACTAACCAATTTATTTGAGCATGAGCTTTCGTGAGCTATTGAGCTCATGCTCAAATAAACTGGTTAGTCTCTAAGGTGCCACAAGTACTCCTTTTCATTATACAAGTTGGCTACCAGTGACTGAGCTCCTACCTAGTGAGAAGCAAGATATTTGCACTACAGCAGATATTACAGAAGATAATACAGAACATATTTGCACTACAGCAATGAACTACAGAAATATTAAAATAAATATAAAAAAGGGTTACTGACTTAACTGTTGTTCTTGCTCATGTCCATGCCGCATTAGGTGTGTGCGTGCTGTGGGCACTGTTGCTGGAGATGTTTCTCTCAGTGATATCCATTGGGCTGGCTTTAGCACCCTCTGGTGCAGCGTGCTCAGGTTGTGGTATAAGGGGTGTCACCGGCTATGCACCTTCTCAGTTCCTTCTTGTTGGTCCACTCTGACAGAGGGGCAGGAGGGTGGGTCGTGGAATGGACATGAGCAACACATCTCAAAGAGCAACAATTATGGTCAGTAACCATTTTTTTTTTTCGAGTGCTTGGTCATGTCCATTCCATATTAGGTGACTCACAAGTAGTACCTCAGGAGGTGGAATCAGAGTTCATGGACATGCTGATTCTAACACTGCTCTTCTGAACCTGGCGTCATCTCCGGCCTGTGGGATGATGGTGTAGTGGGATGCAAAGGTATGCACCAATGACCAAGTTGCTGCCCTGCAGTTGTTCTGGACTGGGACTTGTGCAAGGAATGCCTCTGAAGAGACCTTAGCTTTTGTGGAGTGAGCAGTTAGGATGGCCAGAGGCGGTTATCCCGGACAAGATCCTCTGGGATGATACTGGATGCCATTTAATCTTTTCTGCTACAAAGAGATATGTGAATTTGTGAAAGGGTTTAGTCCTTTTAATACAGAAGGTGCGGGCATGCCTCCAATGAGTGAAGCTGCTGCTCCTCAGAGTTTATGTGAGGCTTTGGGAAGAAGATTGTCAGGAAAATAGCCTGGTTGCTATGGAATTTTGAAACCATCTTTGGCAGGAAAGCTGGGTGGGGTGCAGCTGGATCTTGTCCTTGAAGAACACTGTGTACAGTGGTTCTGACATAAGGGCCCTGATTTCAGAAACCCTTCTGGCTGAGGTGATCATCACCAGGAATACAACTTTCCAAGAGAGGAGAATTAGAGGGCGCAATGCTAGGGGTTCAAAGGGACGGCACATGAACCTTGACAGACCCAGATTTAAGTCACATGGAAGGAGGCCCCGAGGATAGAGTTTCTCCAGTACCTTGAGAAACCAGACCACCATCTTGTGAGAGAACATTGACCTGCCATTCACCAGTGGGTGGAAGGCCAAGATTACTTCCAAGTGCACCTTGATGGATGCAAGGGCCAGACCTTGCTGCTTTAGATGGAGGAAGTAATGGCTATCAGCCAGGATGGGCAGGGATGGTGTCCCTAGCCTCCATTTGCCAGAAGCTGGGAATAGGCAACAGAGGATAGATCACTTGAGGATTACCTATTCTATTCATTCCCTCTGGGGCACCTGGCATTGGCCACTGTCGGAAGACAGTATACTGGGCTAGATGGACCTTTGGTCTGACCCAGTATGGCCATTCTTATGTTCTTAAGTAGTCCAAGACAACCTGAAGAGAAGATCAGATCGGAGAGAGACCTCTATGTCATGCCCAAATTGAGAAGCGTTTCCATTTGGCAAGGTAGGTAGCCCTAGTGGACGGCTTTCTACTACCTATCAAAATCTGGAGA
Organism: Caretta caretta; assembly: GCF_965140235.1. Taxonomy (NCBI): domain Eukaryota; kingdom Metazoa; phylum Chordata; order Testudines; family Cheloniidae; genus Caretta; species Caretta caretta. The sequence continues at coordinate 109,589,355 of NC_134213.1, forward strand.
ACTTGCTCCTAACAGGCCTGCTCCTCCAGGTTCAGCCATGTAACATCCACACAGTTATGTGAAGGGAGGCAAGGTTTGGGTGAAGTAACCGCCATAGTCTTCTGAGATCAGGTCCAGACAGAGCAGAAGCAGGAGTGGAATTGCTATTGATAGATCCAGCAGCTTACCAAACTGGTGTTGACGTGGCCACGCTGAGGCTATGAGAATAACTCTCGCCTTGTCCTGCTTGATTTTCAGAAGGATGTTGTGAACCAGAGGGACTAGGGGAAAAGTGTAGAGCAGCAGCCCTGTCCATGGGAGCAGGAAGGCATAGGAGAGAGAGCCCAGGCTGTGCCCTCACAGTAAGAAAAACTGATGGGACTTTCTGTTCTGCTTGGTCACGAACAGGTCCACCTGGGGAGATCCCCAGGTTTGGAAGATGAACCTGATGATTTCTGGTGAAGGGACCACTTGTGGTGAGAGGAAAAGGACCTGCTGAGGTGATCCGCTCTGGGAAGATGTGAAGCCTCAAGGTGTACGGAGTGCTTAACGCAGAAATACCATAGACAGATGGCCTCCTGACACAGGGTAGAGGATCAAGCTCTTCCCTGCTTGTTGATATAGAACATACCCATGGTATTGTCTGTCAGGACTTGCATCACCTTGCCAGAGATCAGGGAAAGGAACACTTAGCAGGCTAAGCAGACAACACTGAGTTCTCTGATGTTTATGTGCAGGGAGAGTTCTATAGGCCAAGGTCTTCCTGCAGTAAGAAGAAGCAGCCATAATAGGAGAGCAGAAGCAATGAGTTAAGAAGCAGGGAGTCATGTTCCATCTAAACGGCATCAAAACCATATAATATTGGATTGTTAAGAAGCATTTCTGCCCTAATAGCACCAACAGCGACCAGACAGACAGACAAATCTTAAGATGTGCAAAGAGAAATTTGCAAGAAAACACTCTGTCCGGCAAAGCCACTTACCAGCAGTTTTGGTTGAAAAGAGACCATTGATTGCTTTTGTCTGTTTTTAATTTGAAATACTTCAGTTTGTTTCGCTATGCAGTAACTCCTCACTTAAGTCATCCCGGTTAACATTGTTACGTTGCTGATGAATTTATTAGAGAACATGATTCTTTAAAGTTGTGCAATGCTCCCTTAGAACCTTGTTTGGCAGCCGCCTGCTTTGTCCACTGCTTGCAGAAAGAGCAGCCAGTTGGAGCTCCCTGGTGGGGGCTTGGAACCAGGATGGGCTGGCAGCCCCCCCTCTCAACTCCCCTAGGTTAACTGGGCAGCAGCCACCTAGCAGGCTATCAATTGCTGGGCAGTTCAGGTGTCCCCTCCCCCACTGCCCTCTGCTGCTCCTGCCCTCTGCCTTGCAGCTGCTCTCGGGAGCCTCCTGCTTGCTGTGCGGGGGTCGGGATGCGGATGTCAGGGTGTCATGTCCCCCCCCCCCCGGCTCCTTTACCCCATTCCACAGAGCAGGGTGGGACACAAAGCTTGCTGGTAGCAGCTGCTGTCTCAACTTCCTGATCTACTTAAAAAGGCAAAAAGGAAAGGTTTCAGAGTAGCAGCCGTGTTAGTCTGTATTCGCAAAAAGACAAGGAGGACTTGTGGCACCTTAGACTAACCAATTTATTTGGGCATAAGCTTGCGTGAGCTACAGTTCACTTCATTGGATGCAGTGTACTTAGAGTGGGGTCAGTGCACTTAAAGGGGAAAAACGCATCTCTCTCTCTCTCACACACACACAGCGTGTGTCTCTGTCTCTCTCTGCCATGGTGTGTCTCCCACAATTTGTGCTGCCTTGTAGAGCATGAGGCTGCATTAACAACATGTTAATACTTGAGGGCTCAGCTGAGTGCTAGTTCATTTAGCAGTAAGGCATTCCCTGGGAAATATCCCACCCTTTTCCATCCACCCCAAACAAGCTTCACAATCAATCATCATTGCATCATTGTATACCATATTAAATTGTTTCCTAACCCCCCCATATTTACATTACTTCTTACGGGGAAATTCGATTCGCTTAACATCGTTTCACTCACAGTAGCATTTTCCAGGAATATAACTACAACATAATTACTTACTGAATGGGGGAGGCAACCTAGTGACAGATGATGCGGAAAAAGCTGAAATACTCAATGATTTTTTTTGCCTCAGTCTTCACAGACAAGCTCAGACTGCTGCACTGGGCAACACAGCATGGGGAGGAGGTGAGCAGCCCTCAGTGGTGAAAGAACAGGTTAAAGACTATTTAGAAAAGCTGGACATGCACAAGCCCATGGGTCCAGATCTAATGCATCCAAGCGTGCTGAGGGAGTCGGCTGATGTGATTGCAGAGCCATTGGCCATTATCTTTGAAAATTTGTGGCGACCAGGGGAGGTCCCTGACGATTGGAAAAACGCAAATATAGTGCTCATTTTAAAAAAGGGAAGAAAGAGAATCCGGGGAACTACAGACCACTCAGCCTCACTTCAGTCCCCAGCAAAATCATGGAGCAGGTCCTCAAGGAATCCATTTTGAATCACTTGGAGGAGAGAAAGGTGATCAGGAATGGTCAACATGGATTCACCAAGGGCAAGTCATGCCTGACCAACCTGATTGCCTTCTATGATGAGATAAGTGGCTCTGTGGATATGGGGAAAGCGGTGGATGTGATATATCTTGACTTTAGCAAAGCTTTTGATACAGTCTCCCACGGTATTCTTCCCAGCAAGTTAAAGAAGTATGGCTTGGACGAATGGACTATAAGGTGGACAGAAAGCTGGCTAGATTGTCGGGCTCAACAGGCAGTGATCAATGGCTCGATGCTTAGTTGGCAGCTGGTATCAAGCGGAGTGCCCCAGGGGTTGGTCCTGGGGCTGGTTTTGTTCAACATCTTTATTAATGATCTGGATGATGGGATGAATTGCATCCTCAGCAAATTCGCAGATGACACTAAACTTGGGGGAGAGGTAGATATGCGAAGGGTAGGGATGGGGACCAGAGTGACCTAGACAAATTGGAGGATTGGGCCAAAAGAAATCTGATGAGGTTCAACAAGGACAAGTGCAGAGTCCTGCACTTAGGACGGAAGAATCCCATGCACTGCTACAGACTAGGGACTGTGTGGCTAGGCAGCAGTTCTGCAGAAAAGGACCTAAGGGTTACAGTGGATGAGAAGCTAGATATGAGTCAACAGTGTGCCCTTGTTACCAAGAAGGCTAACCGCATTTTGGGCTGTATAAGTAGGAGCATTGCCAGCAGATCGAGGGATGTGATCATTCCCCTCTATTCGGCATTGGTGAGGCCTCATCTGGAGTACTGTCTGGTTTTGGGCCCTACAATACAAGAAGGATGTAGAAAAATTGGAAAGAGCCCAGCAGAGGGCAACAAAAATGATTAGGGGGCTGGAGGACATGACTTATGAGGAGAGGCTGAGGGAACTGGGATTATTTAGTCTGCAGAAGAGAAGAATGAGGGGGGATTTGATAGCTACTTTCAACTACCTGAAAGGGGGTTCCAAAGAGGATGGATCTAGACTATTCTCAGTGGTACCAGATGACAGAACAAGGAATTATGGTCTCAAGTTGCAGTGGGGGAGGTTTAGGTTGGATACTAGAAGGGTGGCGAAACACTTGAATGGATTACCTAGGGAAGTGGTGGAATCTCCTTCCTTAGAGGTTAAGGCCAGGCTTGACAAATGATTTAGTTGGGGATTGGTCCTGCTTTGAGCAGGGGGTTGGACTAGATGACCTCCTGAGGTCCCTTCCAACCCTGATATTCTATGATTCTATGAAGGTGATGGGTGATTACTAGCCATGTCAGGGGGCAGTAACTAACTATGTTAGAGGAGCAGTATGTAACTTGTTTGTATCAGGGTATAAAGATGTATCTCAGAGGGAGTGTCTTTGTCTAGCCTAGGGAAGAACAGAGTCTCATCTTTCACTGAGCTGGTCCATTGTTATGGGCATACATGTATTAGTGGTACGATAGTCTGCGGGATACTAGAACCATGCTTAATAGACAATAAACCTGGCCTTCGTACCCTAATGAATCTTGTAGTCATTGGGCAGTTCGCTCGAGGTCTGCTGTGCCAATTATCTGCACAGAGCTGGAACAGCACATAGGAAGAACACACACATGCAGCCAAACATCTAACCACAAGCCCACAGTAGGGTAAAGTTGTGGTGCCCTGGATTGTGCAGGTAACACTTGGACCATAAGCTGTTGAGGTGGGCTCCCCAACCCAGGTCTGATCATCCGAAACTAGAGACAATGATGGCTGTGGGGCCACAAAGGGTACCCCCATCATTACCAACCTTGGGTCCTTCCACCAGTCCAGGGAAGTGTGGACCAGGGGTGGAATGGTGAGCACTGAATCTAAGTGGTGTCTGTTCATGGAACACACTCATGCTAGCCACATCTGGAGAGGCCTGAGATGCAGCCTTGCATGCCAAACCACATAAATGCATGCAGCCATGTGCCCCAGTAGCTTGAGGCAAACTTGGGCTGTCGTAATTGGGTGGATCATGACTTTGGATACTAGATCCGACATAGTCTGAAATCAGGTCTCTGGAAGGAAGGCTCTGGCCTGGGTTGACTCGAGCAGTGCCCCCAATAAATTCTATTCTCTGAACTGGGACAAGAGTTGACTTCTGCTCATTCATCAACAGGCTCAGCAACCGGAAGGTGGCTTGGACCATGCTAATGCTATTCCATACGTGAGCTTCTAACTGCCCCTTGATCAGCCAGTTGTCAAGGAATGGGTAGACCTGAACACCTCGCCATCTGAGGAAGGCCGCTACTACTGCCATGAACTTTGTGAAAACCCAGGCGACTGCAGACAGGTTGAATGGGAGAGCAGTGAATTGGTAGTGGCATTGGTTTACAATGAATCTGAGAAATCTTCTGTGGCCACAGATGATAGAAATGTGAAAGTAGGCATCCTTTAAGTCGAAGGAAGAATATGAGTGCCCTGGATCCAGGAAGGGAATGATGAAAGCCAGGGAGACTACGAGGAACCTCAATTTCTTGAAATATCTGTTGCGGCGACCCAGGTCCAGAATGGGCCGAAGGCCCCTTTTGGCCTTTAGGATTAGGAAATATTGGGAGTAAGCCCCCTTCCCCCTCAAATTTTGAGGAACCTCCTCCACCGCCCCCCTCTGTAAGAGGAACTGCACCTCCTGGGTGACGAGTTGCTCATGATAAGGGTCCATGCAGAGGGACAGAGATTGGGGTGGGAGGGAGGGGTGGATGAAAACTGAAAGGTATAGACGATTGTCACTGTTCTGAACACCTAATGATCTGATATTATGCAGGACCACACTGAGCTGAAGTGGGACAAATGGTCCAAAAATAAAGGGGAGGCAGGATCTGAAGTGAGAACTGCTCTAGGCCCCTTGGGTGCACCTTCAAAAGGGCTGCTTGGGCCCACTGGAGTACCTATGTAACCCCAGCTGGGAGGTTGAGGTGGAGGGGAGCAGTTGATGCCACTTGTAACCTCTCCCTTTCCTTTTATAGGACTCCTGTCTCATAGGTGGAGCCGAGAAACGTGGCAGCTGTTGGGGCCTGAAGTGCTTACAGGAAACCAACGGAGCGTAAAGGCCCAGTGACCTGAGGGTGGCCCTTGAGTTCTTCAGGCCATGGAGTGTTATGTCTGTCTGCTCCAAAAATAATGAGGAACCTTCAAAAAGGAGGTCCTGGATGGATTGTTTAGACCTCATGAGGAAGTTCCAAGAACTGGAGCCAAGAGCATCATTTCATGGTGACAGCAGAGGCCATTGTCCTGGCTGCTGTGTTGGCTATATCTATAGCCACCTTGAGAGATGTCCTGGCCACATTCTTACCGTCCTCCAAAATGGCAGAGAACTCCTGCTTTGAGTCCTGAGGCAGAGAGTGTTTAAACTTGGCTAAGGAGTCTCACAGATTGTAGTTGTATCTCCCCACTAAGGCTTGCTAGTTAGATATACAGCTGCAGGCTACCCATTGAATAAGCTTTTCCCCCCGAACAGGTCCAGTTTTTTCATATCCTTTTGTTTCGGGGCAGCGCTCATCTGGCCCTTCCTGTCCCTCTCATTGGCTGTCAACACACCAAGGGACCCTGGTGGGGGGTGGGAGTATAGGTACTTGTACCCACTTGCTGGCATATAATATTTCTTTTCTGCCTTCTTTGAGGTGTGGGGTAGAAAAGACTGGGTTTACCACAGGGCCTTAACTAGACCCATTACAGCCTTGTTAATGGGTAAGGCCACTTTGGAGAGAGCTGCTGCAGCCAGAATGTCAATAAGGCTGTGGGATGATTCCTAAAAATCCTCAGTCTCCAGCCTCAGGGTAGCTGCTATCTGCTTCAGAAGGTCCTGATGGGCCCTGAAGTCATCCTGCGGAAATGAGTTACTTGGCCTCAAGACAGCCTCATCTCGGAGGAGGAGGATGCTTGCACCAGAGGACGGACTCTTTCCTCTTCCTCAATGACATCCATGGTAGCCACATCTTGAACGTTGGAACCAGAGTCGGGGTCCGGTGCCAACAAGGAAGGGGCGGTAGCCCACTCTCAGAAACCAACAGGTATGATTGATAGCAGGGAGGACTCGGTACCAGGGGAAACCTCCCAGGGTTCCAGTATGGCCACTGCATAGGCTACTGACCCATTGGCTAAGTGCTGGGGGCGGGACCCGCACCGAGATCTGGCAGCACATAGACTGGGATCTACAGGAGGATCCTGGGAACTACAGGCCAGTCAGCCTCACCTCAGTCCCCAGGAAAATCATGGAGCAGGTCCTCAAAGAATCAATCCTGAAGCACTTACATGAGAGGAAAGTGATCAGGAACAGTCAGCATGGATTCACCAAGGGAAGGTCATGCCTGACTAATCTAATCGCCTTCTATGATGAGATTACTGGTTCTGTGGATGAAGGGAAAGCAGTGGATGTATTGTTTCTTGACTTTAGCAAAGCTTTTGACAGGGTCTCCCACAGTATTCTTGTCAGCAAGTTAAAGAAGTATGGGCTGGATGAATGCACTATAAGGTGGGTAGAAAGTTGGCTAGATTGTCGGGCTCAATGGGTAGTGATTAATGGCTCCATTTCTAGTTGGCAGCTGGTGTCAAGTGGAGTACCCCAGGGGTCGGTCCTGGGGCCGGTTTTGTTCAATATCTTCATAAATGATCTGGAGGATGGTGTGGATTGCACTCTCAGCAAATTTGCGGATGATACGAAACTGGGAGGAGAGGTAGATACGCTGGAGGGCAGCGATAGGATACAGAGGGCCCTAGACAAATTGGAGGATTGGGCCAAAAGAAATCTGATGAGGTTCAATAAGGATAAGTGCAGGGTCCTGCACTTAGGACGGAAGAATCCAATGCACAGCTACAGACTAGGGACCGAATGGCTAGGCAGCAGTTCTGCGGAAAAGGACCTAGGAGTGACAGTGGATGAGAAGCTGGATATGAGTCAGCAGTGTGCCCTTGTTGCCAAGAAGGCCAATGGCATTTTGGGATGTATAAGTAGGGGCATAGCGAGCAGATCGAGGGACGTGATTGTCCCCCTCTATTCGACATTGGTGAGGCCTTATCTGTGTCCAGTTTTGGGCCCCACACTACAAGAAGGATGTGGATAAATTGGAGAGAGTCCAGCGAAGGGCAACAAAAATGATTAGCGGGCTGGAACACATGACTTATGAGGAGAGGCTGAGGGAACTGGGATTGTTTAGTCTGCAGAAGAGAAGAATGAGGGGGGATTTGATAGCTGCTTTCAACTTCCCGAGAGGTGGTTCCAGAGAGGATGGTTCTAGACTATTCTCAGTGGTAGAAGAGGACAGGACAAGGAGTAATGGTCTCAAGTTGCAGTGGGGGAGGTTTAGGTTGGATATTAGGAAAAACTTTTTCACTAGGAGGGTGGTGAAACACTGGAATGCGTTACCTAGGGAGGTGGTAGAATCTCCTTCCTTAGAAGTTTTTAAGGTCAGGCTTGACAAAGCCCTGGCTGGGATGATTTAATTGGGGATTGGTCCTGCTTTGAGCAGGGGGTTGGACTAGATGACCTCCTGAGGTCCCTTCCAACCCTGATATTCTATGTTTCTGTGGGTACTGGTGATGGCCCTGAGGCTCAACATAGGGTTCCCTTAGCCTCAGAAGAAGAGTTCTCCTTCGGTCACCACGGTGGAGTGGTACCCCTCTCTGTCTCCATTCAGTGCTGGGGGTCTGGGGACCATCAGCCGACTGGAGATGATAACGACAATGGTATCAGGGTCAGCTTGCCCCTAGAAGGTCCTGGGAGGCCTGGTGCTGGAAAGGAGCTCGAAACTCCATGCTACTTCCTGCTCATAGACATCAGAGCCAGCAGCTGTCCCATTGGAGTTGGGAGAGAAAGTAAGTTCCTGGCCACTGCAAAGGCCTCTGCGGTCAATGGAACTGTCAGACTGCTGGTGCCACGGTGGCTTCTGGGTGTTGGCGGTGGGTCCGGCACCAGACAGTGTTCTGGGCAGATTTGACGATGCCACAATGTGAGCTGCACTCCGCTGCCTTCCCCATGCTCGTCCTTCTTCTGCACTGGTGAGTGCCCTCTGTTGGTGCACTGCTTTTTGTGCTTCTTCTTCAGCACTGGAGATGGTAAACAGTGCCAGGAAGAGTGTGGTACTGAAGAAGTGCTTCACACCAAGGCCAAAGTGCTTGTTGCAGAATTGGAGTGGCTTGGCTCTGAGGCTGGTCTTAGAGTGGCTTCCATTAGCATAGCTTTCAGTCTTATTTCTCTAACCCTTTTTTGTGCGGGAACTAAAGTCCCGACAAATGTGGCACATGTCCCTCACGTGAGTTTCTCACAAGCACTTCAAGTGGCTGGAGTGCAGGTTGCTCACCGGCATAGGTTTTCCGCAGAAGGCACAATGTTTGAGGCCTGGGGACCGGGGCATGCCCAGCTGCTGGGGTGAAAAAAGTCCCCCAAAGATAGGGACTACCTAGTCACACTAACGCTAACTACAATATCTATATACACTAAAACTATACTTAAAACTAATAAACTATGAATCAGAATCCAAAAACCACTGGGAAGAAGCTTTGAAGTAAGAGGGGTTGTTCCAGCAACTGTCACAGACAGTAAAAAGGAACTGAGAGGGTGAGGGGCTGGTGGTGCCCCTTATACCGGCCCATAAGCACGCAGCACCAGAGGTGCTAGAGCCAGCCTGACGGATACCACTGAGGGAAAAAACTCTGGCAGTGGTGCACACACACCTAACATGGCATGGACAAGAAGAACCAATCTTTTAATTAAATTTTTGTAAAATATCTATATTTTCCAGGTCATTAATAAATATTAAGCACTGGCTGTAGAACAGAACCTTGTGGCACCTGCTGCCAGGTTTCTGCCATGATGAAAATTTACCATTTATTTCTCTGTATCTCTGCTTTCTGACTGTTAGCCAATCTCTGATCCATTACAGTTCTTTACCTCTCCCCCATGAATATTAAGTTTCCTTAATAGTCCCTGTGACAGACTTCGATACAGGCTTTTTGAAACTTATAATAAATTATATCTACCAGTTCTCCTTTAGCCACTACTGTGGTAGGCATTGCCCACTGACCTTTCCATTGTGTCCTTTCAGATTATTAACATTCTCAAAGCTGGTGGTGGAGTAAATATGAATCACATTTCCATTAACTGCAGCGAAAAGATGACCTCCATTACTGAAGGTGCACTGGAGAGAGAGAGTGAGAAAGCACACACAACTATTACAGAATGTATGATGGAAACGCAGGAAGAAACCCACAACACCCAGTCTCTTACTGAAGTTGCAATACAGTCACCAGTGTTTGAAGGTCATGCAAGAAGAAACCTCCATGTATGGACATCATTTTTATGATGCTCCCTCATCTCCTAGGACCCTCTTCTTAGCTACCCCATGGGTCTGATGCCCCTTTCTCCTGCAAATTCCACTTCCACACTGCTTCTCACCTCTCTGGTGACTCCCAGGTCCCAAGCCCCCATTATGCCCTTTTTCACTCAGGATTCCCTCCTCAGATTCTCATATCTCAGCATTCATACTATTGTTCTCCTCTCCCAACTCAACTCCCACATTGTTCCTCACCATGTCAGTCACTCCACTTCCCAAGCTCCCCTGATCCCAGCTTCTGCATTGCTCCTCACCTCTCTGCACCCTCTCACAGTGAAGTCCTTAAAAGTACGGATGTCATCAATTAGCAGGTTCATAAGCCGTAGTTTGTCAGAAAATCCAGCCAAAACGTAAAGGCCAGTGGGATGAAGAGAAACTGCATATGCTTCTTCCTGGTACTCCTTATATAAGTCCAAAGTGCTGCAAGAATCACCACAGTCAGTAACAATGCCCAAGTCACACACTTACAAATAGTCAGACAGATGTCTAGCCCTGCACTGAAAATTGCTGCAAGACCCCTTGTAGAGATTCAGGGTGCTGCGAAACAATCAGCCATGTCAGTGTCACACAGGTGATACAGTCAGTGAACAGGAATTTGGGCACCTGAGACCCTCTTGTCTATGGGGAAAGGTGAGGCAGAGCTGGTCAGACTAGTACATTTATAAGTAATTTATAATAGGGATGACCCCTTCTGGTGCTCATGCAGTCATTGGTGTTCTGCTAATATTTTTTAAACAAGGGATCTCACAAAAATTTACTTTTCTGCCTCTGAAAAGTTTCATTAAATTACTTGAAAAAAATAAGTTAAAAGAACATTTTAAGGTTGCAAATCAAGCAATGAAAAGCCAGAATTGAGATTGCCTGTCCAACCTTAATTTCGCCCTCTTGTGCGTACACGTTATGGTAAAGTCTTTAATTACATTATCACATACTATTTTTTCCATAGGAAACCTGCCTCATTCAGTGCACAGAATGGATGGCACTCACTTAATGAGCAGTTATTCAATATTTGTTTTCTCCTTGATCAATATGTGCCCCATTCCTTATTTTACTGCACAGTACTCAAACTTTGGTCTGAAGACAGAATTACTGATTTCCTCACTAATTTTTCTATGATGCTCATTATTATAGTATCTGAGTGCTTCATAAACATTAATCTATGTTCACAAGCCCCTACATTAGATGAGTGGGTATTATCCTCATTTTACAGATGGGGAACTGAGACACAGAGAGATTATGGTGAAAAGTATTCACTAATTTGAGACGTAAGTACACAAGAATGGCATACTGGATCAGATTAATGGTCCATCTAGCCCAGTATCTCATCTACTGACAATTGCCAGCCCCAGATACTTCAGAAAAAGTGAACAGAACAAGGCAATTTATCAAGTGATCCATCCCCTGCTATCCGGTCCCAGCATCTGGCTGTCAGAAGTTTAGGGAAACTCAAAGCATGGGGCTGCATCCCTGACCGTTGCAGCTGAAGCCCATTGACGGACTTGTCCTCCTTGAACTTATCCAATTCTTTTTTGAACCCTGTTATAATTTTGGCCTTCACAACGTTCCCTGGCAATGAGATCCACAAATTGACTGTGTGTTGTGTGAAGAAGTGTTTCCTTATGCTTGTTTTAAACCTGCTACCTGTTAATTTCATCAAGTGACCCCTGGTTTTGTGTTATGTGAAGGGGCAAATAACAACACTTCCCTATTCACTTTCTCCACACCAGTCAAGTTTTTATAGACTTCTATCATATCCCCCTTTAGTCATCTTTTTTCTAAAATGAACAGTCCCAGTCTTTTTAATCTCTCCTCATATGGAAGCTGTTCCATACTCCTAATAATTTTTGTTGTCCTTCCCTGTACCTTTTTCAATTCTAATTTATCTTTTTTGAGATGGGGCAACTAGAACTACACACAGTATTCAAGTTGTGGATGTACCAGGGATTTATATAGAAGCTGTCATAAATATAAAGGGAAGGATAACCACCTTTCTGTATACAGTGCTATAAAATCCCTCCTGGCCAGAGGCAACATCATGTTACCTGTAAAGGGTTAAGAAGCTCAGCTAACGGGGCTGGCACCTGACCCAAAGGACCAATAAGGGGACAAGATACTTTCAAATCTTGGGGGTGGGAGGCTTTTGTTTGTGCTCTTTGTCTACGTGGTTGTTCTCTCTTGGGACTGAGAGAGGCCAGACAGAAATCCATTTTCTCCAACCCATCCTAATCCAAGTCTCCAACATTGCAACCAGTATAGGTAAACCAGGCAAGGCGGATTAGTTTATCTTTTGTTTTACGTGAATTTTCCCTGTGTTAAGAGTGCGGTTTATTCCTGTTTTCTGTAACTTGAAGGGTTTTGCCCAGAGGGGGATCCCTCTGTGTTTTGCATCTGAATACCCTGTAAAGTATTTTCCATCCTGATTTTACAGAGATGATTTTTACCTTTCTTTGTTTTAATAAAATCCTTCTTTTAAGAAGCTGACTGATTTTTCCATTGTTCCAAGATCCAGGGGTTTGGATCTTTGATGATTTTGTACCCAATTGGTTAGGATATTATTCTCAAGCCTCCCCAGAAAGGGGGTGTGTAGGGCTTGGTGGGATATTTTGGTGGGGGGGGAAGATGTCTCCAAGTGGTCTCTTTCCCTGTTCTTTGCTTAAAATGCTTGGTGGTGGCAGCATACTGTTCAAGGACAAGGCAAAGTTTGTACCTTGGGGAAGTTTTTAACCTAAGCTGGTAAGAATAAGCTTAGGGGGTCTTTCATGTGGGTCCCCACATCTGTACTTTAGAGTTCAGAGTGGGGAAGGAACCTTGACAGAGGCATTATATTTTCTGTTTCATTATCTATTTCTTTCCTAATGGTTCCTAACATTCTGTTAACTTCTGCCCATTATCCCCAAGTTTGACTTCTTCTGTGTCTGTCCCAGTCCTGTCTCTATCCCACTGTTGGCTCCTCTATCATCCCACTCTCCTCATCTAGCCAGTCCCAGTCTCCACTCCTAAGGCTTCAGATCCCAGTTCAAGTCCTCTTCTTGGTAGCCCGTCCCAGTCCTCCACCCTATCCCATCTGGTTCCTTGTTCCCCAGTTTCCTTGCCCAGTCAACCCCAGTTCTCTCCCCACCACCACCACCACCATCTGTCTCTCTCCCCACCCAGCTCCAGCCTCTCCCTCTACCCCCACAACATTCCCTGTCCCCTCTGGCTCCCAGGCTTCCCATCCAGTCTCAGTGTCCTCACTTCCCCTACCTACTTTTCTCAGTCTCTTTGCCCAGACAAAAAACGGTTACTTACCTTCTAACTTGTTTTTCGAGATGTTTTGCTAATGTCCATTTCAATTAGGTGGGTGTGCGCTGCGTGCACAGCAGTCAGAAAGTTTTTCCCTTAACAGTATTCATCAGGTCAGCTCAGGTGCGCCTTGGGGTCGTGCCTTTATGGCGCCCTGCCGACCCACTACCCCTTCAGTTCCCTCTTGCTGGCTGCTCCGACAGAGGCATAGGAGGGTGGGTATTGGAATGGACATGAACACAACACATCTCGAAGAACAGTAGTTATGAGAAGGTAAGTAACTGATTTTTCTTCGAGTGCTTGTTCATGTAAATTCCAATTAGGTGATTACCAAGCCCAAGTTTTGGAGGCGAGGTTGGAGCTCAAAGGTTCCCTGACTGTAGCACTGTTCTACCAAAGGCTGCATCATCTCTGGCCTGCTGGGCAATAGCGTAATGCGAGGTAAAGGTATGTACTGATGACCATGTCGTAGCTCTGCAGATTTCCTGCATCGACATATGGGCCAGGAACGCCGCTGATGATACCTGCACCCTCGTGGAGTGCACTGTAAGCGAAGTGGCAGATACCTTCGCCAGGTCGTAGCATGCCTGGATGCAGGACGTGATCCAATGAGATCCTTTGGGAAGAGACTGGAAGCCCCTTCATTCTGTCTGTTACTGCAACAAACAGCTGAATGGATTTCCAGAACGGTTTTGTTCATCGATGTAGAAGGCTAACGCCTGGCGAACATCCAACGAGTGAAGTTTTTGCTCCCTGGTGCTTGAGTGTGGCTTAGGATGGAAAACTGGGAGAAAGATGTCCTGGTTAATGTGGAACTGGGAGACAACCTTAGGGAGGAAAGCTGGAAGAGGTCTGAGCTGAACCTTGTTCCAAAAGAACACATTATGGAGGCTCAGAAGTTAGTGCCTTGAGCTCCGACACTCCCCTGGCCGATGTTATTGCTACCAGGAATGCTACCTTGTGAAACAGCAAGGAACATGTCGCCAGCGGTTCAAAGGGCGGCTCCATCAGGCTGGAAAGGACCATGTTATGGTTCCAAGCTGGAACCGGCTGTTGTATGTGAGGGTAGAGTCTGTCGAGACCCTTTAGCAAATGACTCACCATCAGGTTGGCAATGACTCACTGTCCCTGCATGCCTGGATGGAAGGCCAAGATAGTGGCCAGGTGGACCTTTACTGATGACAGGGTAAGCCCTTGCTGTTTGAGGTGGAGAAGGTAATTCAATATGACAGGTATGGATTCTAGAGTTGGAGACGGAAGGTATTGAGAAGACCAAATTGAGAATCTCTTCCATTTGACCAGGTAGGTAGCCCTAGTGGAAGGTTTCCTACTACCAAGGAGGACTTGTCTGACTGGGTCCAAACAGGCGAGCTCCATCAGATTCAGCCACAGAGCTTCCATACCATGAGGTGCAGCAATTCGAGGTTTGGGTGCTGGAGATGGCTGTGATCCTGAGTTATCAAGTCTAGGAAGAACAATAAGATGATTGGGGCTTCCACGGACATTTCCAGAAGAGAGGTGTACCAGTGCTGATGGGGCCAGGCTGGCGCTATCTATATCATCGAGGCCTCATCCTTCCAAACCTTGAGGAGCACTTTGTGAACAAGAGCTTTGGGAGGAAACGAGTACAAGAGGTGTCCCTTCCAGGGAAGGAGGAACGTGTCGCTGATGGAGCCTGGGCTCTGATTCAGCAAGGAGAAAAACTGCTGGCACTTCCTGTTGCGTCGCGTGGAGAACAAGTCTATCTGGGGAAACCCCAACTGTTGGAAGATAGTGTTTGAGACATCCAGGCATAGGGACAGCTTGTGGCCATGAAAGGATCTGCTGAGATAATCAACCAACTTGTTCTGTACTCCAGGGAGGTACGATCCCTCCAGGTGTATCAAGTGAGCTATGCAAAAGTCCCACAGTCTGTCGGCTTCCTGGCACATGAGAGAGCAGTGTGAATGCCCTTGTCTGTTTATATAAAACATAGCAGTTGTATTGTCCATCATGACCAATATACACTTTCCTTTTATATGAACTTGGAATGTTTGGCATGCTAGGTGGACTGCTCTCAGATCCCTGACATTGATGTGAAGGGAGAGCTCCACCTGAGACCAGAGGCCCTGTGTCCTGAGGTCTCCCAAGTGTGCACCCCTCCCCAACGCTGATGTGTCCGTCACTAGTGAGAGGGCTGGCTGTGGTCTGGCGAAGGGAACCCCTGCACACACCGCCTGTGGGTTGAGCGATCACAGGAGGGAGTTGAGGTCAGGATGAGGTAGAGTGAGGATCTTGTCTAGACTGTCCCAAACCAGTTGATACACCAAGGCCAGTCACACCTGAAGAGGTCAGAGTCTCAACCTGGCGTGCTGTACTACATAGGTACAAGTGGCCATGTGTCCCAGAAGCTTTACGCAATTCCTTGCAGTGGTGGTAGGGAACTGCCTGAGGCTTTGAATGATGTTGCCCAGAGACCAGAATTGTGATTCTGGGAGGTACGCCCTGGTCTGTGTAGAGTCCAATATCGCCCCTTTAAACTCTATCCGCTGCAAGGGGAATAAGGTTGACTTTTGTACTTTCAGAAGAAGGCCCAGGTCATCAAAAGTAGCCCTTATGAAGCTCAGTTGTGCCTCCGCTTGAGCCCTGGAGAGGCCCTTGATTAGCAGGCTCATCGAGGTCCATAAACACTTGCACACGACGCTTGCATAGGAACACAACCACAAATGCCATGCACTTGGTAAACACTCAAGGAGCTGCTGACAGGCTGAATGGGAGGACTGTGAACTGGTAATGATCGCGGTTCATCACGAACCTGAGGTACCTTCTGTGGGATGGTACGATTGAAATATGAAAGTAAACATCCTTCAACTTGAGGGCGGCATACCAGTCCCCTGGATCCAAGGAAGGGATAATGGAGGCCAAAGAGACCATGTGGAATGGCAGTTTCTTCATGAACTTATAGATTCATGAACTTGTTGAGATGTTGCAGGTCTAGGATGGGCCTGAGGCCGCCTTTGGCTTTCGGTATTAGGAAATACTGGGAATAGAAGCCCTGGCTCCTCAGCTGCTGAGGAACCTCTTCCACTGCCCCCAGCATTAGGAGTGAGTGCATGTCCTGCACGAGGAGTTGCTCATGAGAATGGGGATGGAAGGGCAGAAGGGCAGAGAACTGAAGGAAGTAACCCCTTTCTACAATGCAGAGAACCCAGAAATCCGATGTAATATGGGCCCACGCAGGATAGGGGACATTTGGCTCAAGAAGGTAAGGCAGGATGGATCCAGTGTCCAGACTGGTGCATTGCCCCCCCCCCGGCGCATCTTCAAAAGTTCTGCTTCCAGCCAGAGGACTGCTTTGTCTGACCAGAGCCCTGGCCTGATGAAGGGTGACACCCCTTTCTATTATTTCTATTCCACCTATAGGAGAAGCCTTGCCTATTTTGCAGCTGGTAAAAACGCGGCAAGGGCTGTGGCTTAAAGTGTTTCCTTTGATTAGCTGAAGTACAGAGGCCAAGGGACTTGAGAGTGGCCCTTGAGTCCTTCAGGCTATGAAGCTGGGAATCTGTTTCCTTGGAAAACAGGGCTGAACCCTCAAAGGGGATATCTTGTGTTGTCTGCTGGACGTTGTAAGGAAGTCCAGAGACCTGCAGCCAGGAGCTCCTTCTCATGGCTATCCCAGAGGCCATAGTCCAGGATGGCGAGTCAGCCACATCAAAGGTTGCCAGCAGCGAAGCACAGGCAACCAGTTTCCCTTCCTCCATGAGTGAGGAAAACTCCACCCTAGAGTCCTCTGATAACAGCTCTCCGAACTTGGCCATAGCTCTACAGGTGTTGTAGTTGTACCTACTGAGGATGGCCTGGTGGTTAGATATATAGAGCTAGAGCCACCCCAGTCAAATAAATTTTCCTCCCAAAGAGGTCCAATTTTTTTGCTTCCCAATTTTTTGAGGACAGGCCCTGGAAGCTTTGGAGCTCCCTCTCCTTCACTGCGACCACCACTAGGGAGTCTGGCAGGGGGAGAGTATAGAGATCTCGTAGCCTCTAGAGGGAACAAAGTATTTCCACTTATTTCTCTTTGCTGTTGGTGGCAAAAAGGCAGGGGTCTGCCAGAGAGTTATAGTGGTGTCACTAATTGTTTTAATAAGTGGCAGAGCAACGCAGGAGGGGCCCAAAGGGGTGACCATGTCAACCATAGAGTACGATGTCTCCACCACCTCCTCAGTCTGGATTGCCAAGTTCTGTGCTACCTTCCTGAGAAGTTGTTGGAGCACTCTGCTGTTCTCCAGGGCACAGGACGTCAACATTCTGGCCACCGCCTCATCAGACGAGGACGAGGACGAGGCCCTAGCTACAAGTGGGTCCTGTTCCCTGGCCTCAGCGCTGAGGCGATCTTGGGTGCTCTGTGTTCCGATGCAGCCCCAGGTGCTGGAGTTGGCGCAGTCGATGCTGACTATGTCGGTGCTGGCGTAGTTGATGTGGATGCTAGTATTGGAGTTGGTGGTGTCAGTGCAAATGCGGCGATGCCAGGTGTGTCGGCGCTGGTGCGGTAAGACCCTGGTCACATTGGGATAGTGGAGGAGCAAAGGTGGCTGACGCCCTGGAAGCCAACCCCCAGTAGGACTGTCAAGGCTGCTTCCCCACTCTGGCACTTCAAGTGCAGAAGGCAGGCACCCGCAAGGACTCTAAAAATTAATATTTGTCACTCCAGGCTTGTATTAAACTCCCAAGTTTACAGCTTTTCTCTGACCTTGGATTGGTAGATGCTGCCACCACCCAAGTGCTAAACCCCTTTGAAAACCCAGGAAGGCGCACTTGGGAATTCTTCCTGTGGGGTACTCTCAAGCCCTTTCACCCCCACCCTCTGGGGAAGAGCTGAGAAAGAAAAGAAAATCAGCTGCTGCCACCAGCTAATTAAAAATGTGCACAAACCTCTTAAGGCACAAAAATCCAATTCTTAAATTTTATTAATAAAAAAAAGAAGAAAATACATCTGGGAACTTAGGCTTAGGGGCCCTAGGGATAGTGGTAAACCACTTGAACTAGCGGTTCCTTCCCCTGGGCTACTTCGCTCTCCTGCCCTTCAGCTTGTGGGGCTTCCTGCCCTCCCTCTGCACAAACCAGGTGTCCCTTACCTAGGGTCTTGGTCTTCTTAGCCCACCGCAGCACTTCTCCAAACTCTCCTCTGCTTCCCTCCAAACTGCTCTCTGCTCCAACACCAAACCACTCTGCTTCAACTCCTCCTCTTGTCTGATTGAAGCAGCAGGCTTTTATCAGGTGACTGGCTTCAGGTGCTCTAATTGGCTTCAGGTGCTTTAATTAATCTATAGCAAACTTTCTTCCCTATACAGGGAATAAGGCTCCTTTCTAACACTCTCCTGCTGCCCTCTGGCCATGCTGTATTACACCATAAAGAAATAAAAGGGATAAACCTAATCACATCTTTCTGGACATTTCCTGATCCACTTACATATCTGGGGTTTTAGATGAGTAGTTTCTAGGTATGATACTGATGATTTTTCATACCTGACCCAAGCTTCTCACAGCATAACTGCTCCCTGTCTGCCTCTCCCTGAGAACAACAACAGACAGACAAAAGGGGAGTCTTGTTTCAATTTTAAAAAGTTCTGGCCTTCCCATTGGCTCTTTTGGCCTGGTGCCCACTCACTTCCTTTTACCTATGCATAGCAGTGAGATTTTTTAACCCTTTACAGGTAGAGCAATTAGAGAACAGCTACTAAGAGGGATTTTATGGCTGGCTGGGTGTCCATAAAAGGGAGCTACCCCCACCCCCCTTCATTTATTACAAGCACTGTTGGCTCTGGCGGAAAGCCCAGGGGGTCCAAGAAGGCCACTGAGCAGGGGATTGCTACTGACTCAGCCACTGTGCCGGCTGAAGGTGGTGTCTCCACCTGTCCGATATGGAGCTCCTGCTCTTCCTGGCTCTAGATCGGAAGGACTCCACTTCCGACTCCGAACTCCATATAGGAAGACCAGGGAGGAGTGGTGCCTCTTGGTGCTGAAGAGCGGCATCTAGGGCTAGAGGACCGGTGCACCTACCCCGCATGTGCACTTGTTGATGACACCGGAGACCGGGGTCGAGGGGATGGCGACCATTGCAGAATCATTGTTGATTTGCCCCTGGATGGCACAGGGGGTCTCACTGGTGCTGCTGAGACCGACATGAGCGTCCTGTCCCGTCTCGGGGGGGGAGGGGAGCGGGCAGTGCCGTGAGGGTGATAAGATCTCTCTCTGCCTCAAATGCCTCAGATGAGGGTGGCATCCGTAGATCACAGCCCTCACTGACTGGTGAAAGATGGGGGCCCAGACTTGACTGGTCATGTGTAAGGCCAGGAGTCAATGTGAACCTTGAAGCTGAAGTTGCGTGGCCTGATACAGGTCTCATGGCTGCGGGCTCCATTTGCGCCGGTCTGGGCATAGGGGAGCGACCCATTTTGGGTCTCTTTTTCTTATGAGTCACCGGTAAATGTGAGTGGTGCCAGCCCCGGTCCTGTCGGTGCTGAGGGTCTCTACTCAAATCCTTCCTCTGAGCCGATTCGTGTGCCAGCAGTGCGAATGTGCTCCGCACCGATCATGAGATGCTTGGGGTTGCTCTGCTGAACCAGGGTCCGATTGCGGACAGAGAGTTCCCTTTATGAGGATTAACTTGAAGCTCTGATCTCTCTCCTTCTGTGTCCTCAGATGGAAACTCCTGCAAATTTTGCAGCATTCTTTTTTATGAGCTTCCCCTAAATACTTTAAACAAGAAGAATGGGGGTTGCTCTTGGGCATAAGCTTGCCACAAGCTGCCAGGGTTTAAAACCTGGAGACCGAGGCATGCAACAGTACTGGGAAGAAGGGGGGGGAATCCCCTACATGAAACTTATATGTAAAAACTACTAACTACTACTAACTATGTAAACTAACTAACTATATACAAGAATGAAAATTCAACTGCTAGAGAGATTGCTGAAGCAAGAGAAATGAGTGTTCCAGCTAACTATCACAGGCAGTAAGAAGGAACTGAGCAGGTGGCGGGTTGGCAGGGCTCTATATCCAGTGCCATAAAGACGTAACCCCAGGGGGTGCCTCAGCCAACTTGATGGATACTGCTAGGAGAAAAACTTTCTGGCTGCCGAGTATGCGGTGCGTACACACCTAATTGGAATTGACAGGAACAAGCACTGAAGAATCGTAGTTCTTCCCCACATACTGATTCCTTGTCTGGATCTTCTCCTCTCCCTACCATGCCCTTTTCCCCATTCCACTGGTTATCAGTCCCCTCCCCAACTCCGCAACCAATCTCAGTTTCCTCCACCCAGTCTCTGTCTCCCCCACCTCAACCTCCCTTGTTTCCATACTTAGTCTCTACCTCCCTGCCATCCTCCAGTCAAAGTCTCCAACACCTAGGCTCCTTATCATCATCTACTCCCCTGACCCTCCCATGCAACACTCTCGGTCTGGTTCTTATCCCTTTGCATTAGAAGTTCACTGCCTTCTCTTCCACACTGCCTAGGTATCATCCAGGGTGTCACTGAGAGCACAGGAAAGACAAGTGCCCTGAATTCAGTTCCAGTGCCCAGCTCCACCATGCAGCAACTGGAAGCTATGACAGGGAGTCTGGCTTCACCCCTGTAGCCCTGGGCTATATGAAGTATGTACAGTTTCTCTGTGGGGATGGTGCATGTGCAGTCTGGCATGTGCTAGGAGCTGAGAGAGGCTTGAGTATGCTCAGTGAGGATCGAATCTTCAGAGATTTTATCTGTTAAGCTCTAGCATGTCCGAACATGTGCAAACTGTGATTTTTCAGATGCTTAGAACTTGGCCAAATCTGGGCAAATTTTCACTGGGATGGCAAAAGGCACAGCCTTGACACTGCCAAATTTCAAGTCCTTGTTCCAAGGCATGACGGTACTGGTGCTTTCCAAAGAAAATGTTGCCAGAATATTTTTAACATTGAAAAACAACATTTTATTTAGCCTTATTCTCATAAACAACTGAACCATGTAGGCTGAAATATTTTGAAAAATTCATCCTTAAGTGGACATGTAGCATAGAAAATTTCAGCTGGAGCAGTTAGTCTGGGAAAGTTATAATTAACTGAAAACAGGGTCTTATAAGGGGAAGTGTTGGGCATGCTTGATAATAGGCATTGCCATATCCTGCCTATAATATATTGTTTTCTCATAACCATAGCCAATGAAATATGCAACATCATTTGGCAAATAAACTTATATTAGGATCATTTTCTGGAAATTATCATATAATTAGAGTCTGTATTAAAGCCCAAACACAAAGGGGTAGAGATAAGGTTTCACAGCTTGCAAGGTCAGATCATTTAGTCTGAGCTCCTGTATAACACAGGCCAGAGAACTGCCCTAAAATAATTCCTAGAGTATATCTTTTAGAAAAACATCCAATCTTGATTTAAAAAGTGGTGGGAATGGAAAATCCACCACAACCCTTGGTAAATTGTTCCAGTGGTTAATCATTCTCATTGTTAAAAATGTATGCGTTATTTTCAGTCTGAATTTGTTTAGCTTCAGCTACCAGCCAGTGGATCATTTTATACCCTTTTCTGATAGATTGAAAAGCCCACTACTAAATATTTGTTCTCCATGTAACTACTTATAAACTGTGATCAAGTCACCCCCTAACCTTATCTTTGTTAAGCTAAATAGATTGAGCTTCTTCAGTCTATTGTTATAAGGCAGGTTTTCTAATCCTTTAATCATTCTTGCAACTCTTCTCTGAACCCTCTACAACCCTGAACAACCTTCTTGAATTTTGGGCAACAGCACTGGACACAGGATTCCAACAGTGGTTGCACCGTGCCAAAGACAGAGGTAAAATAACCTCTCAAGATTCCCCTGTTCATGCATCCAAGGATCCCATTAGCTCTTTTGGCCACAGCCTCACACTGGGAGCTCATGTTCAGCTGATTATTCACCATGACCCCCAAATCTTTTTCAGAGTCACTACTTCCCAGGAGAGAGTCCCGCTCTGGTAAGTATGGCCTATATTCTTTGTTCCTAGATGTATACGTTTATATGTAGCTGTAGTAAAATCCATATTGTTTGCGTGTGCCCAACATACCAAGTGGATTGCTCTCTGAATCAGTGACCTGTCCTCTTCATTATTTATCATTCGCCCAATTTTTATGTCTTCTGCAAACTTTATCAGTGATGATTTTGTTTTCTTCCAGGTCATTGCATGGATTACTTTAATTATTGCATTGCCTAACATTTGAGTGCTTCATTTTGCAACCTCAATGTTCTTTTAATGTAGCTTTTTGTATGGAATTGGTATTTGTTCCACAGTGGTGGTGATAGCCATGTGATAAATTATATTACCATGCATCTTTGA
Source organism: Caretta caretta (assembly GCF_965140235.1). Lineage (NCBI taxonomy): Eukaryota > Metazoa > Chordata > Testudines > Cheloniidae > Caretta > Caretta caretta. The sequence continues at coordinate 109,611,824 of NC_134213.1, forward strand.
CTACCTCTCTTGAACTCTGCCCACTAATCCACTTCCACCAGGACTATTTCAAATATTTCAGTTCTGTAGGCAGACTCAAACAGATGCCATTTTTTAAAAAAGCCTCTCACAAAAACATCTCCTTTCTTTCTGCCAACCAACCCCTCTTTCACACTGAGGAATTTCCCCAGCAGTAGCTCAGAGTCAGAATTTTAGGTGGGACATTTGCCTACAAATTGAAAATACCTTTCAGGGCTGCCAGGCTGTTCAGAAAAGTCCTGGTACTAGAATGGGCACTACATCATTTGGGGCACAAAAGCAACTCCAGGAATAGACTCTTCTCTACACAGAAGAGCTATTTTGTTAATTGAAACAACTGTGGGTGAAACACAGAACTGGAATGACAGTAAAGTTATTTTCTCATCTGCTGAATGGAGCAGTGCCCAAGGCACCCCAATGGTAGAGTCTTTACTGAATTTCCCCTAAAATTACACTGATCTGAGGATTGCAGTCTTGTTGTAAGTATAAAGAAGTGTTGGTCTAATCAAAGGTATTACCTCACCCACCTTGCCTCACTAATCTCAGGTATAGTAAGAGCAATATTAAAATCCTGGCCCAGTGACAGATTTCAAGTCTTATATCTTGCAAGCCATCAGACTATAAATGGTTGCAATATCTCACTGGAGAGCTGGGAATCCCCCTTTCCAGCAGTGTAAAGCATTTATTTCTAGCAGATTTGTTATACAGAATTATTTTAGATCATTTTTAGAGTGTTCTGAAATGTATTAGTTATTTTTCTCTCCCTTTGAGGCCTGAAGATACTACTTCATACATCTGATGAAGTGGGTTCTAGCCCACGAAAGCTTATGCCCAAATAAATTTTTTAGTCTCTAAGGTGCCACAAGGACTCCTCATTTTTTTTAACATACAGAAGCCTTTTGTGAGATGGCCTCATGATACTAACATACAGTAGCCTTTTGTGAGATGTACAAAAAACAGTAATTTTTTTAAAAACAAAGAAAGCTCTCTGAACATTTCTAATACCGTTTTTGGGAAATGTGTGGCATATATGCAATACATGATGGCATATTATGGTATGAAGGTCTTAATGATTATTGGTACTTGTTTTGAATGTATTGCAAATCTATGCTGATCCCAAACTCCTGCCAGTAAGGCCACTCTTATTCCACACCATACCGTGACACCGCCAAAACAGATATGCACATGCTAAGACATCTGTAGTCATCCATTACAAGAGACATACAAAGACAGAAAGCAGTAAAAACAAAGATGGTTCTTTACTTGGTTTCATAGTTCCAGATGCGTACAGATCTGTCCAGGGAACAGGTAGCAACGAGAGGCTTACGGATACAGATGTCCAGTCCAGTGATGGCAGCAGAATGTAATGGGAAATTCAGATACTCAAAGTGAGCTGGTTCCCCCTAGAGAAGAGTCACAGAAAATTAAACACCCAGAAAAAAATCATATTGGCTTAGACTGATCAAGAGACAGTAAGCAAAGGACAATGATAAGCAGTAAGCAAAGGCAATGAATGGAATTGGGGAGAGGTATCTTGTGTAGTACTCGACTAAAAAAGCACCAGAAATTTAAAATAGGGAATAATGGTGTTAGGTACATTCTTATTTGGCATCTTTACTACTGATATGGAAGAGTGATGGGATTCAGACACAATACTATATTGTGAAGATTTGTGCACATTAGCAAGTACAGAAAAATAATGCACAAGGGCCTAAAAAGACATGAACAACAACAAAAATGAAAACTGACCTGGAAGATGGCATTTAATGCATATAAGGAAAAATAATCTGAAAAGCAGATACTGAATGGGAAGTAGAAACCTGGGAAGCAAATTAGATAGGAGTTTGCAGTATGATATAGCGGGGGCGGGGGGTGAGGAGAGAAGAAGCCAGTGAGGTTTTGGACTGCATACACAAAAGTATGCCATCATGGAACAGTCCCTATCTGTACAGATGCTCTAGTATGACTCACCTGGAATAAGTATTTAATTCCATCTAGGCATTTATACCAGATTTATCCCCCAGCTCAAGACAATGAGAGTTCTGTCCTTAATTAGCTTGTAAAAGTTCTTTAGTGCAGGAACTATCTTCAACTGCACGTTTGTGCCCAACACATTGGGATTCTGATTTTGACTAAGACCTCTATGTGCTACCATAATATGAATACTACTACTTCCAAATATAATAATCACATGACAGATTCTCAGCTTTAACATCGTATTAAAGATTTTTGCATATTAAATTTATTAAACATATACACAGAGCACTTCTCTGCACTACAAGGATAGGATGGGTTCAGTGTCTCACAGGTGGATTTTACAAAAACCTTCCACAGAAAGTGACACTGGAAACCAAGTGCCTTGCTTATATATCGCTTACTGAGTGTTGTGCTTAAAGAATGGTGATCAAATTGAACTTACCTTAATTATCTCAGTTGAGGACATGGTAAAGATGTAGAGCTGATTTTTATTTGTGCTAATGAGTAGCGTTTCCTCTGAGGGGCTAAAACACATGCACATAACATCCTGCTTGTCTGACTGATTTGGGTCACTGGTGCGCTGATCCTGGGGAATCTACACAGCAAACCAGACCCATTAGACTATTTCAAATCTCAGTACTCCACATAGCACACACACTTGCAGCGTAATTCTGCTTTGGTAGGGATATGCTTAGAAATCAATTGACTCTAAAGAAGCAGGTGCCTTACCTACACAAAGACAGCAATGCAGACAAGGTGACCCAGATGGAATTTTCCATCTTTAATAGCTATAATTTCGGAACACGTTTTCAACATTTGTCTTAATAGATGTATCACATACAAAAACGGCAACAAAAGAACACAAAGCAAAGTCAAGCACTCAAGTTAGGAAATGGTAGAATTACGGTTGTCCATGAAAGAACAGTTCCTTACCTTACAGTACTTGCACTTCTTTGAAATGACATGGACTCCAGTCCTAGTGATCATGTTTCCTATGTGCATAGATCCTTTTGGCCAGCAGTGACCATTGGGGATGCACCTGTGCCCCAGTTCTCCTAGTGCTCCCCTACCCAAGGGTATAAAGAGCAGAGTGGGCACAACCAGCTCCTTCACCACTACAGAATATAAGAGGGGTAGGACTCTGTAGTAGGGGGAAGGAAAGCAGGTCATGGAATCCATGCGGACAATATATCTCAAAGAATCACAATTACTGTAAGGTAAGTAACCATTTCGTCTTCGAATGATTGTCCACATGCATTCCACTCTTGGTGACTTACAAGAAGTCATCAGTTTGCTTGAAGGTGGTGTGATGCTGGCAGGCCAGGGGCCAGCTCTTGCCAAGACTGCAGACATTAGCTAAGAAAAAACAGTTACTCACCTCGAAACTGTTGTTCTTCGAGATGTGTTGTTCATGTCCATTCCAATCAGGTGTGTGCGCATGCACATGCACAGCAGCCGGAAGATTTTTCCCCTAGCAATATCCGTTGGTCCCCCTGGAGTGGCGCCATCATGGAGCTCAATATAGGGCCCTACTGACCCACCACCCCCTCAGTTCCTTCTTGCTGGCTACTCCAACAGAGGAGTAGGTGGGTGGATATTGGAATGGACATGAACAACACATATCGAAGAGCAGTTACGAGAAGGTGAGTAACCGTTTTTTCTCCTTCGAGTGCTTGTTCATGTCAATTCCAATCAGGTGACTCCCAAGTCTAAGATCAGGAGGCGGGGTCGGAGCTTTCCACTGACTATAGCACTGCTCTACCAAAGGCCGCATCATCTCTGGCCTGCTGGGTAATTGCATAATTCGCAGTGAAAGTATGTATGGAGGACCATGTCACCGCTCTGCATATTTCCTGGGTCGGAACTTGTGCCAGGAACACTGCTGAAAAAGTCTGCGCCCTAGTGGAGTGCGCTGTGAGCGGAGGGGCAAGCACCTCTGCCAGGTTATAGCATTCATGGATGCAGGACATGATCCATGAGGAAATTCATTCATGAGGAAGACCCTTCATCCTGTCTGCCACAACCACAACCAATTGAATGGACTTCCTAAATGGTTTCGTTCTTTCAATGTAAAAGGCTAGCGCTCTGCGGACAACCAGTGAGTGGAAACTCTGCTCCCTGCCGTTCGAGTGCGGCTTAGGAAAGAACACTGGGAGGAAGATGTCCTGGTTGATGTGAAACTGGAAGACAACCTTCAGGAGGAAAGCTGGATGTGGCCTGTGCTGAACCTTGTCCTTATAGAACTCAGTGTAAGGGGGCTCTGATGTTAGGGCCTTGAGCTCAGACACCCTCCTCCTGGCTGAGGTTATCGCTACCAGAAACACCATCTTGTATGACAGGTAGAGCAGGGAACAAGTCACCAGCGGTTCGAAGGGCAGACCCATCAATTTGGAAAGGTCCAGATTGAGGTCCCAAGTTGGGGCCAGTTGTCGGATGTGTGGATATAGCCTGTTGAGACCTTTCAGGAAACGGCTGACCATAGGGTTGGCAAACACCGACTGGCCCTCTGAGCCTGGATGGAAGGCAGAGATGGTGGTCAAGTGAACCGTTATTGATGACCTGCACAGCCCCTGCTGCTTGAGATGGAGAAGGTAGGCTCTCTGCACAGGTACTACTGTGGAGAAGGATTTGGAAGAGCCCTCTGAGGGAAGGGTTCAGAAGGAGACCCCATCAGCTGGAAGGCATGGGATGCATTGTCCTAGGGATGGTGGCTCCATGACCACCATTCCCAAGAGGAGGAGACGGGTGGTGGTGACCGGGAACTCCCTCCTAAGGGGGACAGAGTCACCTGTCTGCCGACCAGACCGGGAAACTCAAGAAGTGTGCTGCTTGCCTGGAGCTAGAATGCAGGATGTGACCAAGTGTCTGCTGAGACTGATCAAGAATTCGGACTGCTACCCCTTCCTACTTTTCCACATGGACACCAAAAATACTGCCAAGAATGACCTTGAGTGGATCACCGCAGACTACTTGGCTCTGGGAAGAAGGATAAAGGAGTTTGAAGTGCAAGTTGTGTTCTTGTCCATCCTCCCTGTTGAAGGAAAAGGCTCAGGTAGGAACCATTGAATTGTGAAGGTGAATGTGTGGTCATGCAGGTGGTGTTGGAGAGAAGGCTTTGGATTCTTCAACCATGGAATGTTGTTCCGGGAAGAAGGATTGCTAGGAAGAGATGGGATCCACCTAACGAAGAGAGGGAAGAGCATCTTTGCAGGCAAGCCTGCTAAACTAGTGAGGAGGGCTTTAAACTAGGCTCGCCGGGGGATGGTGACCTAAGCCCAGAGGTCAGTGGGGAAGTGGGATACCAGGAGGAAACACAAGGAGGAGGGTACAAAATGGGAAGCCTCCTGATTCATAGTGAGAAAGTAGGGCAATCAGCTAGTTATCTTAAGTGCATGTACACGAACGCAAGAAGCCTGGGAAACAAGTGGGAAGAATTGGAAGTCCTGCCACAATCAAGGAACTATGATTGATTGGAATAACAGAAACTTGGTGGGGCAATTCACATGACTGGAGCACTGTCATGGATGGGTATAAAGTTTTCAGGAAGGACAGGGACGGGAGGAAAGGTGGAGGAGTTGCATTTTATGTAAGAGAACGGTATGATTGCTCAGAGCTCCAGTATGAAACTGGAGAAAAGCCTGTTGAGAGTATATGGGTTAAGTTTAGAGGCAAGAGCAACAAGCGTGATGTTGTGGTGGGTGTGTGCTATAGACCACCGAATCAGAAGGATAAGGTAGATGAGGCTTTTTTCGGACGACTAACTGAAGTTTCCAGATCACAGGCCCTGGTTCTAATGGGGGACTTCAATCACCCTGACATCTGTTGGGAGAGCAATACAGCAATGCACAGACAATCCAGGAAGTTTTTGGAGAGTGTTGGGGACAACTTCCTGGTACAAGTGCTGGGGGAACCAACTAGGGGCTGTACTCCTCTTGACCTGCTGCTCACAAACAGGGATGACTCGGTAGGGGAAGTAGAAGTGGGTGGCAACCTAGGCAGCAGTGACCATGAGATGGTTGAGTTCAGGATCCTGACAAAAGGAAGAAAGGAGAATAACAAATAAGGACCCTAGACTTCAAAAAAGCAGACTTAGACTCCCTTAGGGAACTGATGGGCAGGATCCCCTGGGAGGCTAATATGAGGGGGAAAGGAGCCCAGGAGAGCTGGCTGTATTTTAAAGAAGCCTTATTGAGGGTGCAGAAACAAACCATACCGATGTGCAGAAATAATAGCAAATTATGGCAGGCGACCAGCTTGGCTTAACAGTGAAATCTTCAGTGAGCTTAAACTGAAAAAGGAAACTTACAAGAAGTGGAAATTTGGACAGATGACTAGGGAGGAGTATAAAAATATTGCTAGAGCATTTCAGGGTTGTAATCAGGAAGGCCTGATTACATAGACAATCCAGGAAGTTTTTGGAAAGCGTAGGGGACAATTTCCTGGTGCAAGTGCTAGAGGAGCCAACTGGGGGGGAGCTTTTCTTGACCTGCTGCTCACAAACCGGGAAGAATTAGTAGGGGAAGCAAAAGTGGATGGGAATCTGGGAGGCAGTGACCATGAGTTGGTTGAGTTCAGGATCCTGACACAGGGAAGAAAGGTAAGCAGCAGGATACGGACCTTGGACTTCAGGAAAGCAGACTTCGACTCCCTCAGGGAACGGATGGATAGGATCCCCTGGGGGACTAACATGAAGGGGAAAGGAGTCCAGGAGAGCTGGCTGTATTTCAAGGAATCCCTGTTGAGGTTACAGGGACAAACCATCCCGATGTGTCGAAAGAATAGTAAATATGGCAGGCGACCAGCTTGGCTTAACAGTGAAATCCTAGCAGATCTTAAACATAAAAAAGAAGCTTACAAGAAGTGGAAGGTTGGACATATGACCAGGGAAGAGTATAAAAATATTGCTCGGGCAAGTAGGAATGAAATCAGGAGGGCCAAATCACACCTGGGGCTGCAGCTAGCGAGAGATGTTAAGAGTAACAAGAAGGGTTTCTTCAGGTATGTTGGCAACAAGAAGAAAGCCAAGGAAAGTGTGGGCCCCTTACTGAATGAGGGAGGCAACCTAGTGACAGAGGATGTGGAAAAAGCTAATGTACTCAATGCTTTTTTTGCCTCTGTCTTCACGAAAAAGGTCAGCTCCCAGACTGCTGCCCTGGGCATCACAACATGGGAAATAGATGGCCAGCCTTCTGTGGAGAAAGAGGTGGTTAGGGACTATTTAGAAAAGCTGGACGTGAACAAGTCCATGGGACTGGACGAGTTGCATCTGAGAGTGCTAAAGGAATTGGCGGCTGTGATTGCAGAGCCATTGGCCATTATCTTTGAAAACTCGTGGCGAACGGGGGAAGTCCCGGATGACTGGAAAAAGGCTAATGTAGTGTCAATCTTTTAAAAAGGGAAGAAGGAGATCCTGGGAACTACAGGCCAGTCAGCCTCACCTCAGTCCCCGGAAAAATCATGGAGCAGGTCCTCAAAGAATCAATCCTGAAGCACTTACATGAGAGGAAAGTGATCAGGAACAGTCAGCATGGATTCACCAAGGGAAGGTCATGCCTGACTAATCTAATCGCCTTCTATGATGAGATTACTGGTTCTGTGGATGAAGGGAAAGCAGTGGATGTATTGTTTCTTGACTTTAGCAAAGCTTTTGACAGGGTCTCCCACAGTATTCTTGTCAGCAAGTTAAAGAAGTATGGGCTGGATGAATGCACTATAAGGTGGGTAGAAAGTTGGCTAGATTGTCGGGCTCAATGGGTAGTGATCAATGGCTCCATGTCTAGTTGGCAGCTGGTGTCAAGTGGAGTACCCCAGGGGTCGGTCCTGGGGCCGGTTTTGTTCAATATCTTCATAAATGATCTGGAGGATGGTGTGGATTGCACTCTCAGCAAATTTGCGGATGATACGAAACTGGGAGGAGTGGTAGATACGCTGGAGGGCAGGGATAGGATACAGAGGGACCTAGACAAATTAGAGGATTGGGCCAAAAGAAATCTGATGAGGTTCAATAAGGATAAGTGCAGGGTCCTGCACTTAGGACGGAAGAACCCAATGCACAGCTACAGACTAGGGACCGAATGGCTAGGCAGCAGTTCTGTGGAAAAGGACCTAGGGGTGACAGTGGACGAGAAGCTGGATATGAGTCAGCAGTGTGCCCTTGTTGCCAAGAAGGCCAATGGCATTTTGGGATGTATAAGTAGGGGCATAGCGAGCAGATCGAGGGACGTGATCGTCCCCCTCTATTCGACATTGGTGAGTACTCATCTGGAGTACTGTGTCCAGTTTTGGGCCCCACACTACAAGAAGGATGTGGATAAATTGGAAAGAGTCCAGCGAAGGGCATCTAAAATGATTAGGGGTCTGGAACACATGACTTATGAGGAGAGGCTGAGGGAACTGGGATTATTTAGTCTGCAGAAGAGAAGAATGAGGGGGGATTTGATAGCTGCTTTCAACTACCTGAGAGGTGGTTCCAAAGAGGATGGTTCTAGACTATTCTCAGTGGTAGAAGAGGATAGGACAAGGAGTAATGGTCTCAAGTTGTAGTGGGGGAGGTTTAGGTTGGATATTAGGAAAAACTTTTTCACTAGGAGGGTGGTGAAACACTGGAATGCGTTACCTAGGGAGGTGGTGGAATCTCCTTCCTTAGAAGTTTTTAAGGTCAGGCTTGACAAAGCCCTGGCTGGGATGATTTAATTGGGGATTGGTCCTGCTTTGAGCAGGGGGTTGGACTAGATGACCTCCTGAGGTCCCTTCCAACCCTGATATTCTATGATTCTAAGGCCAAGGCACAACTGGAGTTGCAGCTAGCAAGGGCTGTGAAGGGTAACAAATGGGGGAGGCAACCCATTGGTGCCAGCGCCGGAGCACCCACAGGGAAAAATTGGTGGGTGTAGAGCACCTACCGGCAGCTCCCTGCCCGTCCCAGTTCACCTCCGCCTCCGCTCCACCTCCTCCCCTGAGCAGGCTGCCATGTCCTGCTTCTCCTCCTCCATCCCAGTGCTTGCACCGTGAAACAGCTGTTTTGTGCAGCAAGCCTGGGAGGGCGGGAGGGGGGAGGAGGAAGAACGTGGCGTGCTTGGGAAAGAGGTGGGGCCAGGACGGAGATTTGGGGAGGGATCCAATAGGGGCAGGGAGGGAGTGGAGTCAGGGGGGGTGGCGCGAGCACCCACCGGCGCCAACGAAAGTTCGCGACTGTAAGGCAACCTAGTGACAGATGATGTGGAAAAAGCTGAAATACTCAATGATTTTTTGCCTCGGTCTTCACAGACAAGGTCAGACTGCTGCACTGGGCAACACAGCATGGGGAGGAGGTGAGCAGCCCTCAGTGGTGAAAGAACAGGTTAAGGACTATTTAGAAAAGCTGGACATGCACAAGCCCATTGGTCCAGATCTAATGCATCCAAGGGTGCTGAGGGAGTTGGATGATGTGATTGCAGAGCCATTGGCCATTATCTTTAAAAATTCGTGGTTACCAGGGGAGGTCCCTGATGATTAGAAAAAAGGCAAATATAGTGCCCATCTTTAAAAAAGGGAAGAAAGAGAATCCGGGGAACTACAGACCAGTCAGCCTCACTTCAGTCCCCAGCAAAATCATGGAGCAGGTCCTCAAGGAATCCATTTTGAAGCACTTGGAAGAGAGGAAGGTGATCAGGAACAGTCAACATAGATTCATCAAGGGCAAGTCATGCCTGACCAACCTGATTGCCTTCTATGATGAGATAAGTGGCTCTGTGGATATGGGGAAAGCAGTGGATGTGATATATCTTGTCTTTAGCAAAGCTTTTGATACAGTCTCCCACGGTATTCTTCCCAGCAAGTTAAAGAAGTATGGCTTGGATGAATGGACTATAAGGTGGACAGAAAGCTGGCTAGATTGTCGGGCTCAACGGGTAGTGATCAATGGCTCCATGTCTAGTTGGCAGCTGGTATCAAGCGGAGTGCCCCAGGGGTTGGTCCTGGGGCTGGTTTTGTTCAACATCTTTATTAATGATCTGGATGGTGGGATGAATTGCATCCTCAGCAAATTCGCAGATGACACTAAACTCAGGGGAGAGGTAGATATGCTGAAGGGTAGGGATGGGGTCCAGAGTGACCTAGACAAATTGGAGGATTGGGCCAAAAGAAATTTGATGAGGTTCAACAAGGACAAATGCAGAGTCCTGCACTTAGGAAGGAAGAATCCCATACACTGCTACAGGCTGGGGACCGACTGCCTAAGCAGCAGTTCTGCGGAAAAGGACCTGGGGATTACAGTGGACGAGAAGCTGGATATGTGTCAGCAGCGTGCCCTTGTTGCCAAGAAGGCCAACAGCATATTGGGCTGTATTAGTAGATGCACTGCCAGCAGATAGAGGGAAGTGATCATTCCCCTCTATTCGGCACTGGTGAGGCCACACCTGGAGTATTGCGTCCAGTTTTGTTGCCCGCACTACAGAAAGGAGGTAGACAAATTGGAGAGAGTCCAGTGGGGGGCAATGAAAATGATTAGCGGACTGGGGCACATGACTTACGAGGAGAGGCTGAGGGAACTGGGGTGATTTAGTCTGCAGAAGAGAAGAGAGAGGGGGGATTTGTTAGCAGCCTTCAATTACCTGACGGGAGGTTCCAAAGAGGATGGAGTTAGGCTGTTCTCAGCGGTGGTAGATGACAGAACAAGAAACAATGGTCTCAAGTTGCAGTGGGGGAGGTCTAGGTTGGATATTAGGAAACACTATTTCACTAGGAGGGTGGTGAAGCACTGGAATGGGTTACCTAGGGAGGTTGTGGAATCTCCATCCTTAGAGGTTTCTTAAGCCCGGCTTGACAAAGCCCTGGCGGGGATGATTTAGTTGGTGTTGGTCCTACTTTGAGCAGGGTGACCTCCTGAGATCTCTTCCAACCATAACATTCTATGATTCTAAGGTAGCCCAGAATGAGTGGTTTAGAGGTGAATGCTGGGGACAAATGATACTGCACTCACCAGATTGAGAATCTCTTCAACTTGGCAAGGTAGGTAGCCCTGTTGGAGGGTTTCCTACTGCCAAGGAGAAATTGTCTAACTGGGTCCGAGCAGGAAAGCTCCATGGGATTCAGCCATTGGGCTTCCATGTTGTGAGGTGCAACGTCTCAAGATTTGGGTGCTGGAGACGGCCGTGATCCTGAGTTATTAAGTCTGGGAGGAGTGGCAAGATGATTGGGGCTTCCACGGACATTTCCAGGAGAGCTGTGTACCAGTGTTGGTGGGGCCAGGCTGGAGCTAACAATATCACTGAAGCCTCTTCTGTCCGTATCTTAAGGATTACCTTGTGAACGAGAGGGATGGGCAGGAACACGTAGAAAAGATGGCCTCCCTTCAAGTCCCCTCGATCCCAGGAAGGGATGATGGAGGCCAAAGAGACCATGCGGAACTTCAGTTTCCTCATGAACTTGTTGAGCTCTTGCAGGTCCACGGTGGGCCTGAGCCCGCCTTTGGCTTTCGGTATTAGGATATACTGGGAATAGAAGCCTTTGCCCTTCAGCTCCTGAGGAACCTCTTACACTGCTCACAGTGAGAGAAGTAAGTGCACTTCCTGTATGAGGAGTTGCTTGTGAGAAGGGTGCCTGAAGAGGGATGAGGAACGGGGGTGGAAGGGCAGGAGGGCCGAGAATTGGAAGGAGTATCCCCTCTCTACTGTGCGGAGCACCCAGTGGTCCGAAGTGATACGGGCCCACGCAGGGTAGAAAGGGGATAGTCGGGAAGAGAAGGTAAGGCAGGTTGGATCCATTGCAAGTGTTGGTGCGCCGTCTTTGTTCGCACCTTCAAAAGGCCTGCTTCTGGCTGGATGAAGGTTTGGACAGGCCAGAGCCCTGGCGTGAGGACAGGTGCGGCCTCTTCCTGCTGCTCCTGTTTCTCCTCTGTGAGCCATCCTGCTGGTTCTGTGGTTGGAAGAACTGCGGAGGAGGTTACGACCTAAAATACCTCCGATGTGTGGCAGGGGTGTGGAGGTCCAGCAATTTGAGGGTGGCTCTCGAGTCTTTTAGGCTATGTAGCTTTTTGTCCGTCTTTTCGGAAAATAGAGTTGCACTCTCAAAAGGGAGATCTTGAATGGTCTGCTGGACCTCATATGGCAGACCTGATATCTAGAGCCAGGAGTCCCTTCTCATGGCAATCCCAGTAGACATCACCCGAGTGCCTGCTCTCTTCTCTCCGCGCCCAAGGGGTCCTTCGGTGTTTGGGGATCCTGGGCGCAAATGGTGCCGTGGCCCTTGATACCGGAGCTGTATACGTCGGTTCCAAGGCTGCCAGTGCCGAAGTTGTTGAAGCCAGAACCTATGGTGTTGGGCCTGTCGATGACAAGGCTGTTGGTGCCAAGGACATCAGTGCTGATACCACTGGGGCTGGCGTAGACGACGCTGGTGCCACAGGGGTTGGGATGGTGGCGTCAGTGAGTGATGCAGCTACCCCTGATCCTTCCAATGCTGATGGTGCCAGAGGTGGTACAAAAGTGGCGGAGGCCACCGCTGCCATCCTGGAATGCGACCCTTGGTTCTGACCTTGGCCTTGGTGAAAGGCCCAGGGAGTTCAAAAGGGCCACTGTGCTGGGGGCTGCCACTGCATGGGCCATGGTGCCGGGTAAGGGTGCTGGTCTCGTGATGACCCAGACCATCTACTTCTGCTCCTACGAGATCGATAGGAGTCCAACCCCAACTCCAAGGTCTCCGAAAAGGAGGACCACAGAGGAGTGGTACTCTGAGCGCCAAGGGTCCACACCGAGGGCTTGGGGACCAATGAGGCTGCTGCCCCTGTTCTGGCACCGGGGAGCAGTGCACTGGGGATGGAGACCGCTGGGACATCATTGCAGGCTTTCCCCTTGATGGTGCCGGAGGAGTGACTGGTGCCGATGACCTATTCTGTCTAGGTGGGGAGAATGATGCCGTGAGCTGAAGCAGCTCCCAGGCTGCCTCAAATACCTCCGGGGTCAACGAGAATGGTCCGGACTCAACCGCCCTTCTACGGGGGCAGGAGTTGACGCGACTGTCTCTGGGGCTGAGGTAGTGTGGCCCGACTCAGGTCTCACAACAGCTGGCTCCTTGGGTCTGGCTAGGGTGGGGTGGGGGTGAGGGGCTGTGGGGAAACGACCCCTCTCTGGCCTCCTATTATTCTGTGGCACTGGCGATTGAGACCGGTGCCTACCTGTGGCATGTGAGCCTTGAGTGGAGCCATGACAGTGCCGAGAGTTCTTGTCCTTACTTGGCACTGATCCCCGTGCCAACGGTGCTGGGGCACTGCATACCGAGGAGGAGGTACTTGGTGCCAGGTCCGCCGACCCGGGGTCGGACTGGGGCCGGAGTGCCACTTCCATTAGTAGGACCTTCAGGCGCTGATCTCTATCTATCAGTGTCCTGGGGCAAAACCCCCTGCAGATCCTACAGTGATCCTTTTGATGGCTCTCTCCCAAACACTTCAAAACACAAAGTGTGAGGATCGCTTCTGGGCATTTACTTGCTGCTGACCTCACAGGCTTTGAAGCCAGGAGGATGCGGCATGCCCTAGCACTGGGATAGCGCTGGAGGGGAAACCCCTCCAAAGGAAACTTAAGAACTAAGTAAAGTATCTACTAACTACTTAACACTAACTACAAAACTAATGAAGAACTATATACAGACTGCCAAATGCACTTGTCACAACAAGAGCAAGGGGAAGTTCCAGCTAACGATCACTGGCGGTAAGAAGGAACTGAGGGGTTGGTGGATCAGTAGGGCCCTATATTGAGCGCAATGATGGCGCCACTACAGGGGGCACCTGGACTGACTCAACGGATACTGCTAGGGGAAATATCTTCCAGCTGCCGTGTACACGCACACACCTGACTGGAATTGACATGAACAAGCATTTGAAGAAGAACTGACAGATTCATAGTTGGAAACCAGACCAGTTCACCTGTATGTTAGTTTTGCTCAAAATAGGTATTAGTCTTGTAAGAATGTATTTAGTGTTTAGAATCTACAAAAGGCTTGTAAGTTGCTGCATGCATTAATCTCACTCGTAATGTCTGTATACCATGCCATAAGAAAATATGTACTTTTTGCTTTATAACTTTGAAAATGTTTGCACTAAACTTGTGAATCCAGGCATGGAAATCATCACCCCAGCCCATCCAGGAGAACTATCAAAATTTAACCATTATAAGACAAAAACTTTGTTAATTGCCCCATCCACCACATGCAGAAGGCATCTTCCCATCACTTTGAATGCTGGAAGAGGGAAGTAAAAAGAGCTGATGTGAAGATTTTTCATCTCTTTGCTGTTTGTACTCTCACAGGGCCAGTCACCAAACTGAAGCCAGAGATCCCCAAGGGTTGTCTCCTGGGTCCCCTCTGAAAGACACTTTGAATAGACAGCTCTCTACAACTCTGTCACTCTTAGGCTTTAGATGGTAACTCATTTGTGTGTATATGTTTGCTTGTTTTAAGCTGTAAATAACTCTTATTTCTCTTTCCAAGTGAATAAACCTTTAGATAGTTTAACACAGGACTGGCTACAGGCATTGTATTTGGCATACGATATAGGATACCAATTGATCTAGGCTAAGTAAGTGGTCTCTTGGGACTGGAAGCAATCTGCATATTGTGTGATTTTTGGTGTAGGTGACCATTTATCGCTAAGTCCAGTTGTATGGATGGCCAGATAGACTGGAGAGTCTAAGGGGACTGTCTGGGACTCCATGGTAAGATTTTTATAGAGATCCAGGAGTTCACATTTGTTACTGACTTGGTAAAATCTAATTATAGAACATACCTCAAGCTGGTTGTATCTGCCCTGTTTTTGACAGTCTGCCCCGAGGTAGGCACTCACTGTCGTGAGGCACTCAAGACAGCATGACAGGTGGGAAGTAGTTCTGCTAAAACAGTAACTATAAGACAACCCTAAATAAAACGGCATTCAATCTGGAAGCCTTTATCAAAGAGTAATGACTAGTAAATATGTGGACTGAGTGGCAGGTAGCTACCCTACAGATTTCAGAAATAGGGACATTCTTCAAACAGGCAGCAGAGGCTTCTTGAGCTCTAAGGTGGATCTAAACTGACTAACTCAGGGCATGTCCTGATACGGATGGAGACTCAGTTAGATAATCCCTGAGTGGATATTGCCTGACCCTTAATCCTCTCTGCAAAGGCCATAAACAGTCTAGGTGTGTTCCTGCATAATTTTGTCCTGTCAATGTAAAGACACAATGGTCTTAACTATATCAAGTGTGTGAAGTTTGGCTTCCCCAAGGAAAAATGAGGCTTGGGGAAGAAACCTGGGAAATAAATACATCGGTACATATATAATTCTAAAAAAAATATATATTTCAGCAGGAACTTGGGACCTTGAGACCTGAGAGTGATCCTGTCCTTAACAATCAGAGGCAGGAGGTCACGGCAGCATGCTGCGCTGCTGGAAACAGATAAGCATGGGAAGGCTGGGGCCACCAGAGAGAAGAGAAGCAGGAGGAATTCCACTCATCTAGAAATTTCAAATCAATACCAGGTTCTCAACATGGAAACTCTGGAAGATACCTCTCAAGATCCAGCAGGTCCAAGGAAACAGAGAGATGTATGGGACACATATGTGGATGGCAGCTCAGCCCAACGAGTAAGAAAATCAAGCCTGCATACAAAGAGTTCTCTACCCATCCAAAGAAGACAGACAATTCTCGTTGGAAATTCAATACAGTACTCAGAAGAATCAAAAGAACATTCTGCAAAGGACAGGTGGACAACTGGACAATGTGCTGTCTTCTAGGAGCCAAGACACAAGCCATCACTCTAAGATTGGATAGACTTCTGAAGTTGAGAGGCAAGGATTCACTGGTGATGGTTCATATTGGTACTAATGACACTGCATTGCGAGATATCTCACAGATACTAGATGACTCCAGAGAACTCGGAAGTGTGCTGAAGAAGAATGTCCAAGCGATCATCTGAAATCCTTCCTGTTCCATGAGTGAAGAAAGACAGGAGGCAGAAGATTCTGGAAGTAAACCATTGGCTAGGTAAGTGATGGAAGGTAGAGCGTTTTGGTTTTGTGGAACACTGGTACACCTATGGGGAGAGAGGACTGTATAGTTTAGATCTCCTCCTCCTCAGCAGAAGGGGAACCAATCTCCCTGGGACAGGCTGGCTAGAGTAATCAGGATGGGGTTAAACTAATAGCAAAATGGGAAGGTAAAATGAGGGAAGATGTAAGCGCTCAATTAGCACAAAATTGAGATGTTGAGAACAGAATGAATAAAGGGACCAAAGGACATGAAGAGAAGCAATTTTACAATTGCCTATGCACCAATGCTAGGAACCTGGGTAACAAACAAGAGAAACTGGATTTACAAGAAAAATTCAATCTAGCTGGTATTACTGAAAACTGGTGGGATGATTTGCATGATTGAAATGTTAAAATGAATGGTTATAACCTATTTAGGGAGGATCAACTGGGCAAAAGGGGAGGGGGAGTGTCACTTTATGTCAAGAATGGCATTACCTGTTTCTGAGTCACTGATAACTCAGAAGAAAATAATTTTGAATGCTAATGAATCAAAGTCCTAACAGAGAAAGCATAAGATGAGGTATTGATTGGTGCCTGCTACAAACTACCAAATCACAAGAAGGAACAGGATGACTGCCTCCTTACACATATATCTATAAGGTGTAGGGAAAAAATGTGTGATCATGAGGGACTTCAATTTGAGTGATGCATGCTGGAGGTCTCATGCTGCCATATTATAACATCCTTGGAATTTCTAGACATTATAGATGACAATTTCCTAACTCAAAAAGTGTTCCCGCCAACACAGGAGAATTCTTTATTAGACCTTGTCCTAACAGATAAAGAGGAACTGATCACAGAACTAAGAATTAATGGTAGGTTAGGTACAAGTGGTCATGATCACATTTATAATTTGCAAGCAGAATAAAGTCCAGACCAGTAATATATTTACTCAGTGCTTTGAGAGGGCCAATTTCACAAAGCTGGAAACAATTATGAGCCAAGTCAGCCAGAAGGAAGAATTTAATAAGAAAAATATGAATCATAATTGGGAATCATTTAAGACTGCTTACTAGATGAAAAAGGCTGTGCTAATTAAAAAAAACAGTCTGGTTTAGAGGAGAAGTGAAGGCACCTATAAAAATAACAAAATAATATATAGCAAAAGGAAGAAAGGGGAAATTGATAGGAATGAAATAAGGCGTACATTTTTGAAAGTAAGGATAATTAACCACTGGAACAATTTAACAAGGGTCATGGTGGATTCTCCATCACTCTTAATCTATTTCGGGGAAGTTTTATTGCCTGTGTTATACAGGAGGTCAGATTAGATGATCTGAAGTGGTTCGGGACTATTTAGAAAAGCTGGACGAGCACAAGTCCACGGGGCCGGATGCGTTGCATCCGAGAGTGCTAAAGGAGTTTGCTGATGTGACTGCAGAGCTATTGGCCATTATCTTTGAAAACTCATGGCGATCGGTGGAGGTCCCAGATGACTGGAAAAAGGCTAATGTAGTGCCCATCTTTAAAAAAGGGAAGAAGGAGGATCCTGGGAACTACAGGCCAGTCAGCCTCACCTCAGTCCCCAGAAAAATCATGGAGCAGGTCCTCAAGGAATCAATTCTGAAGCACTTAGAGGAGAGGAAAGTGATCAGGAACAGTCAGCATGGATTCACCAAGGGCAAGTCATGCCTAACTAATCTAATTGCCTTCTATGTCGAGATAACTGGCTCTGTGGATGAAGGGAAAGCAGTGGACATGTTGTTCCTTGACTTTAGCAAAGCTTTTGACACGGTCTCCCACAGTATTCTTGTCAGCAAGTTAAAGAAGTATGGGCTGGATGAATGGACGATAAGGTGGATAGAAAGCTGGCTAGGTTGTCGGGCTCAACGGATAGTGATCAATGGCTCCATGTCTAGTTGGCAGCCGGTATCAAGTGGAGTGCCCCAGGGGTCGGTCCTGGGGCTGGTTTTGTTCAATATCTTCATAAATGATCTGGAGGATGGTGTGGATTGCATCCTCAGCAAGTTTGCAGAAGACACTAAACTGGGAGGAGTGGTAGATACGCTGGAGGGTAGGGATAGGATACAGAGGGCCCTAGACAAATTGGAGGATTGGGCCAAAAGAAATCTGATGAGGTTCAATAAGGATAAGTGCAGGGTCCTGCACTTAGGACGGAAGAACCCAATGCACAGCTACAGACTAGGGACCGAATGGCTAGGCAGCAGTTCTGTGGAAAAGGACCTAGGGGTGACAGTGGACGAGAAGCTGGATATGAGTCAGCAGTGTGCCCTTGTTGCCAAGAAGGCCAATGGCATTTTGGGATGTATAAGTAGGGGCATAGCGAGCAGATCGAGGGACGTGATCGTTCCCCTCTATTAGACATTGAGGAGGCCTCATCTGGAGTACTGTGTCCAGTTTTGGGCCCCACACTACAAGAAGGATGTGGATAAATTGGAAAGAGTCCAGCGGAGGGCAACAAAAATGATTAGGGGACTGGAACACATGACTTATCAGGAGAGGCTGAGGGAACTGGGGATGTTTAGTCTTCAGAAGAGAAGAATGAGGGGGGATTTGATAGCTGCTGTCAACTACCTGAAAGGGGGTTCCAAAGAAGATGACTCTAGACTGTTCTCAGTGGTAGCAGATGACAGAACAAGGAGTAATGGTCTCAAGTTGCAGTGGGGGAGGTTTAGGTTGGATATTAGGAAAAACTTTTTCACTAGGAGGGTGGTGAAACACTGGAATGCGTTACCTAGGGAGGTGGTGGAATCTCCTTCCCTAGAAGTTTTTAAGGTCAGGCTTGACAAAGCCCTGGCTGGGATGATTTAGTCGGGGATTGGTCCTGCTTTGAGCAGGGGGTTGGACTAGATGATCTCCTGAGGTCCCTTCCAATCCTGATATTCTATGATTCTATGATCACAGTGGTCCCTTCTGGCCTGGGAATCCTTGCAAGGCAGAACCAAGACCGCCCGTCCTGGGCTATCCTTCCATCCCACTCACTCAGAAAGTGATAACTCTCTGGACTTCCTCCATGGAGAAATGGATCCTTCCAAAGTCACTTACTCTGAGGGCGTCTTCCCTGAAGTCATTACCCCAA
This sequence comes from Caretta caretta, assembly GCF_965140235.1. Classification (NCBI taxonomy): domain Eukaryota; kingdom Metazoa; phylum Chordata; order Testudines; family Cheloniidae; genus Caretta; species Caretta caretta. Next base: position 109,630,903 of record NC_134213.1, read on the forward strand.
TCTGGTTCTCCCCAGGCTGGATCCTTATTCCCAGTCTACCTTCAGGCTATTTGCTTGGAGGCTAGCTTTTTCCCAAGTCTGTCATAGGAGACTGCTTCCCCCCTGCTATCCTCTCCTTTCAGGCCCAGTCACAAGAAACAACCTCCCTCCTACAGCTTTCCTCCCCATCTTATTTCTCCCACCCCTTTATGGAAATCGTCCAACTCTCCCCCAGCTGCGTCTGTTAATTGAATGGAGCCACCTGATTGCCAGCCAATCAAGATCAGCTGGGAGGTAACACATCTTTCACAGGTGAAACTGAGACCAACTCCCCTTAAAGGACCAGCCAGCCTGTGACACACATACATAGCAACATGTACATATTTTAAAAATCCTACCAAAACAAAACATTCCATTGCACACACTTCCCGCCCCCACAGGGAAAAGATGACAGATGTTAGTCATGTTGCTTAACACACTACTGGAAGGCATTCAGATACTAAACTGATGAACGCAACATAAGAACCTATGTAGATTACAACAGGCTTCTCTGGTGCCAAGACAGACTTCAGTATGAAGGAAGCCACAGTTACAGCACTATCCAGAGGCAGCAACAAAGTCCAGGCACAGAGGGAACCCCAGGATCAGCAGACTCCGAGGATGAAGCAAGCCATTCCTGCACAAGAATAGCTAGAGCCAGGCTGCAGAAGATCCTCTGACTTGGGGCTGAATGAAGATGCTGATCCTGTCATCAAAGACTTCCATTTCCCAATTTTAGGGGACTTGGAAGCTGATGAAGACCAACTGATTTCCTACACAGGAACGCAGCCTTGTCCCAATGATCTAGCTTGTAAGGCCTTCTACATAAGGAAGGCCAAAAGCAGAGTATGTCAGTCCTTTCAGGCCCAAAACATAAAGGCCTGATAAAGTGAAAATTGGTCCAGATAAACAGACTTCTGTGTGGTACATAAATTAGTGAATATGTGGGCTAGGAAACACACCACATATACCCAGTCTTTTGCTCTGAGTTGGACATGACCAGTCAGAATCATCCTAAGAACTGGAATCCCCAATAGCACAGGATCTAGTAAGACTACCTATATCTAATACAGCTTTAAATAATAAGCAAAAACTCCGGTGGAAAAAACCAAAGATCTGCAATTAGCTGAGAAAAGAAAGGAACTGAGGTGGTTGGGAATGCATGCCCTCCTCATAACCTTGGCTCTGAATGTTTATATAGTCTCAGGGACCACAGGTTTCTTAGAAGGTTCCTGAAACTCGATGATGTCATGGAGGCCAGTCCCAAAAGCGGGACTATGCAGAGGCTACCTTGATGGAGAATGACTTTGTCATTAATTCTCTGTGTGACCGTGGACAAGTCACTTCCCCTTCTATAAATGCTGACCAACCTCTTATGGAACGGTGAGGATTAATGTCTGTAGAGCGACTGAAAGATGAAGATGACTATAGAAGTATAGAGTATTATTATTACCTGGAGCAGATGTAAAACAAAAGGGCTCTTAAACTGAAACAGTTAAAGTCTGAGAACTGCAGCCTCTTAATTGCTTGGAGAAGCCACTTCTGCCCCATTCACGGACTCTCACCTACCCGGATTTCTCGGTTCTCCCTGTAACCTTCCTTCTCTTCAGTCTTCTCAAATAGTAGAACAACTCCTGGCCCAGCTGAGCACGCAAAACCTTTGGAATAAGCAGCAATGGCAGAGATTTGAGGCAAGGAAGCCTGCTGTTGGCCAACAGCTTCACAGAGCATCTCACTGGAGAGATCAGGGGAACTGGCAGTAGGAAATTCAATGAGGCTAAAACAGGAAGAAAGTCATTAAAATCAGCAACAACCAGAGAAACCCAATTTAGTCACAATTAGGGCAATATAGAAAAGCCTCCATTCATTCTTTCCCTAATAACACCTGAGGGACCTACTTTCTTCTGTGAAGGATCTTTACGCATAAGATTGACTCTATCAGTAATGACCAGGAAGATTTACCTCTCAGATTCATGTGCCAGCTCATCCTTTTCCACTTCACTGGGACGTTCTTTGCATTCTATACTTGTCTCCCAGCGCAGATCTCCAGACTCAAAGAGAAAGAGTTTGCCTGTGTCAGTGCCGACCATAACCTTGTCCTCGGTGAGCCAGGCATGGGACAAGTAGTTCTGAGGCTCTCCCCTCTGAAAGTTGGTCTGTTTCAAGGTCCCCTCAGTGTATCTGAAAAGTTTAAAAATGCCATTTCCAGTGATACAAACCTGGGTGTTATCCTGGGGATTGAAGCTCACCTGGAAAGCAGAAAAGAGAAAAAAGTTATTTTTACACAACTATGTTCATGCATAGTACTGTACCAATAAATAAAGAGACATGATCCCTGCCCTAAAGAGCTTACAAAATAAGATACAGGACCACAAGGAATGACAAAAAAGTCACAGAAATGTATGGGAAGGACAAAGATTACAATAGGAAGAGATAAACTGTTGTACTTGCACATCCTGCATATTCCATTTTCCTCTTTTCTGAGTTGTATGCATAGCTTTTACATATCATAATTATTTTTATTAAATTAACAGTTTTGCTGGATTTTTACTCCCTCAGAGAGCAGAAGAGGTGACCTGCACTGAAAGGCTAACAGAAAGGAGGGGGATTTGAAGGACACAGAGGTATCTTTGAAAGAGTTATCTTTGAAAACTCGTGGCGAACGGGGGAAGTCCCGGATGACTGGAAAAAGGCTAATGTAGTGCCAATCTTTAAAAAAGGGAAGAAGGAGGATCCTGGGAACTACAGGCCAGTCAGCCTCACCTCAGTCCCCAGAAAAATCATGGAGCAGGTCCTCAAAGAATCAATCCTGAAGCACTTGCATGAGAGGAAAGTGATCAGGAACAGCCAGCATGGATTCACCAAGGGAAGGTCATGCCTGACTAATCTAATCGCCTTTTATGATGAGATTACTGGTTCTGTGGATGAAGGGAAAGCAGTGGATGTATTGTTTCTTGACTTTAGCAAAGCTTTTGACACGGTCTCCCACAGTATTCTTGTCAGCAAGTTAAGGAAGTATGGGCTGGAAGAATGCACTATAAGGTGGGTAGAAAGCTGGCTAGATTGTCGGGCTCAACGGGTAGTTATCAATGGCTCCATGTCTAGTTGGCAGCCGGTATCAAGTGGAGTGCCCCAAGGGTCAGTCCTGGGGCCGGTTTTGTTCAATATCTTCATAAATGATCTGGAGGATGGTGTGGATTGCACTCTCAGGAAATTTGCGGATGATACTAAACTGGGAGGAGTGGTAGATACGCTGGAGGGGAGGGATAGGATACAGAAGGACCTAGACAAATTGGAGGATTGGGCCAAAAGAAATCTGATGAGGTTCAATAACGATAAGTGCAGGGTCCTGCACTTAGGACGGAAGAACCCAATGCACAGCTACAGACTAGGGACCGAATGGCTAGGCAGCAGTTCTGCGGAAAAGGACCTAGGGGTGACAGTGGACGAGAAGCTGGATATGAGTCAGCAGTGTGCCCTTGTTGCCAAGAAGGCCAATGGCATTTTGGGATGTATAAGTAGGGGCATAACGAGCAGATCGAGGGACGTGATCGTTCCCCTCTATTCGACATTGGTGAGGCCTCATCTGGAGTACTGTGTCCAATTTTGGGCCCCACACTACAAGAAGGATGTGGATAAATTGGAGAGAGTCCAGCGAAGGGCAACAAAAATGATTAGGGGTCTAGAACACATGACTTATGAGGAGAGGCTGAGGGAGCTGGGATTGTTTAGCCTGCAGAAGAGAAGAATGAGGAGGGATTTGATAGCTGCTTTCAACTACCTGAAAGGGGGTTCCAAAGAGGATGGCTCTAGACTGTTCTCAATGGTAGCAGATGACAGAACGAGGAGTAATGGTCTCAAGCTGCAGTGGGGGAGGTTTAGATTGGATATTAGGAAAATCTTTTTCACAAAGAGGGTGGTGAAACACTGGAATGCGTTACCTAGGGAGGTGGTAGAATCTCCTTCCTTAGAGGTTTTTAAGGTCAGGCTTGACAAAGCCCTGGCTGGGATGATTTAACTGGGAATTGGTCCTGCTTCGAGCAGGGGGTTGGACTAGATGACCTTCTGGGGTCCCTTCCAACCCTTATATTCTATGATTCTATGATTCTATGATCTCTCCTCAAGGATGAGAGTAGACAGGGAACTGTAAGGATGACAAAAGCTTTTTCCATTTGGTATATTAAATATACCACTCAACAAAACTGTGGGGTAGTGTGCTTCTTGGAGACCCTAAATGGAGAGATTATTAATTGACAGTGATACCAGGCAGAATTTCTGAATCCCAGGAAGTGCTATTCCTACACAATGTAGCTCTTTACTTTGCATAGTTATTGTTAATCCTGCTGAACGGTGGAGCAGACAGAGATATTCCTTTGTGGAATGCTCATAGCACGGTTTACCCAGTATGGCTTAGTCTTTTGCACTGCCTCAGTTTCTCCTTCTTCCCCAGTTAATCAGACTTTACATTGCAGTTGTCTCTCTCAATAACCCTCCCCTCTCCAGGTGTTTAGTTTACTAACAAAGTTCAAAACATAAATCTTTCCCCCAATCTTTGTACCTGGCTCACAATCCTTGGTGCAGGGTTCTTATCTTGTCTCTGTTAAAAATGTGATCTCTCCCAGGCCTTCTACTTAGGAACCCTAAAGAGTTATCACCCGCTCCCTCCCTGCCTGCCAGCCAGCCAGCCACTCTTTCTGACTGAACTCAGGCTGCCCTTATATTCCCCAGCAGGTCTGGTTTCCAGTCATATACTCCCATCACATTACCCCTGCTGACATTCCCTTCACCTAGGAAGGTGAATTAAACTTGACACTGAAGAGGCAAAGTGCCAACCCCATGAAAGGGCCAGCTCACCCTGTGATATAGAGCAAAGAGTCTTCAGTCAACTCTTGCTGCACTTCAGTCCCAGAGTTCCCATGCTCCCTGATATTTCATGTTTTACACAAGCTTGCTAAAGTGTTTAGGATAAGCTATATGATTCCATATTTGAAAGTTAATTTTTTGTTAGATTTTTGTAAATATTACAGATGCCAGGGTAAGTCTTAAACATAGTTTTATTGAACACCCTTGCAAAATGTATTATTTATTCATTATTATTATTATTTATTTTATTATTAACAACATCATAGGTATGCATGTCTGTACATGCCAATTAAAATCTGGCAGGATCCATCATGGATCAAATTGTAAGACTGAGGCCCAAATCGGCAAAAACGGATGGAGAGAAAATAACAAAAAAACAAGCTGCAGGTAAGTGAAGGATGAGATTTATGCAGAATACAATCCTAATATTACTTTGTGTTGTGGTGTAACAATCACATTAGTTCCATTTTCTTGTTTCTGAATTTTTAAAAATATTTGTATTGCATTTACTTTTCAAAATTTTTTCATACGCAACTAGATCAGGGGTGGGAAAACTTTTTGGCCCGAGGGCCAAATCTGGATATGGAAATTGTATGGTGGGCCATGCATGCTCTATGGGGTGTATCATGGGAGAGCTCTTTTAGTGATGTTACCAAGGTGGAGGGAGAGGGGACTCTTGGGGTGTGGCATGGGGGGGGCTCTACAGGGGTGCTACCAGGGACTCCTAGGGGCCCTGCTGGCAGTGACACCAAGGTGGCCGTACCCAGCACCGTCATGGGCCGAGGCACCCTAGGTGGGACGGGTGCGGTCCCTTGGCAGTTTCGAGGCTCTTGAGGGTGGGGCAGTAGGAAACCAGGAGAGGATTGGGCGCGCTGCCACATGGGGGTAGGGGACTGCCATGTAGGGGCTGGTTCCCATCCCGGAAACAGTGCGGTGAAGTCGTGCCTGCACAGTGCGGCTCTGCGTGCTGGAAGATGGTGCTCATCAAGGAAATTGTGAGTCACGGGCTGGGGAGTGCCGGGTGGGCAGAGCGGGGCAAGCCCCCGACCCCACTTTCCAGCGGGAGCTAGAGAACTGGATAAAAACGTTGGACGGGCCGCAAGCGGCCCGTAGGCCATAGTTCATCTGTTCTCCGCTAAGGTCAATATACAAGAACATACCTGGCTCATTTACACTCATGTACACTTCAGAGAGTGTACAGAGCATTTTAAATCATGAAATTTTTAATCATGAATAAAATCAGCAAACAGGAATATAAGAACATAAGAATGGCCCTATTGGGTCAGACCAAAGGTCCATCTAGCCCAGTATCCTGTCTTCTGACAGTTGCCAGTGCCAGGTGCCCCAGAGGGACCGAACAGAACAGGTAATGATCAAGTGATCCATCCCCAGTCGCTCATTCCCAGCTTCTGGCAAATATAGGCTAGGGACACCATTCGTGCCCATCCTGGCTAATAGCCATTGATGGACATATCCTCCATGAATGTATCTAGTTCTTTTTTGAACCCTGTTATGGTTCAGGAACCTGATTTAAATAATCAGTTTTAATCTTGTATTGAATTTGTACTTTTTATTGATTCTCATTGGTTGATAACCATTAAACCATGTTGCTTTGCAACTAAATATACCCTTACACTAAATTTGGTACTTCTTTTTGCTAATCAGAACAATACCCTATAACTATCTCTATCAACATTTAAGTAGTTTCAAAAAGTGTGAGAGCTATGGCTCCTCTGCCCCGCCCTCCAGTTCAGGCGCCACTGCTGTAAGATATGAATACATCATCCTGCTTCTTTCCAAATACATAACAGAAATATTAATTGAATACTTATGCCTGTTCTGCATAATGATTGACAATTTCACTATCGTTGTCTAGTATTAGACATAAACAATTGCTAAGATTTAGCTTAGCTGATAACTTTAGCTTTCCTTATCAATTGCCTGCATTTCCTAATTTCAGATTTGTACTCATTGCTCTAAACTGCTCCATTTTTCCAACAGTTATATATCTCTATGTAAATTTATATTTCATTGCTGTTTTCCCTTATCCTCTCTTTTAAACTTATTTCATTATTGTAGCATGAGGATATGGGGGCATCTTATACAGCATTTTTTAAACCTCCCAATTATCATTCACATTTTTATGCTTACATTTTCCCTTCCACTTAGTTTTTCCCATGGTTGTTTTCAGATTTGAGAAATTGGCAATTTTAAAGCACTAAGTATATATATATATATTGCTGGCTAGGATTGAATTGTTTGCACATAACCAATGAAATTAGATAGCAATCACCTGCAGCAAGGCAACCATCAATTTTTATGATAGTGATTAGTTCATCTTTATCCATCAGAATGAGGTCTAATATAAAATTACCTTTTTGTGTTAGAAAGCCAGCATCTATTATTTTTAGAACTCCAAGAATGTTTTACTAGAGGTAAAATGAGACCTCCAACATGTCCTCCAGCCTGAAATTCCTCATGACAATGCATTTTTTCTTTCTAACATTATAGATAAATGTTTAAGGAGCTGCTTATCCTGTTCTCTTGTCTGATGTGGTCTCTATAACAAATCCCCACCATATTCCATCTTGTGATTCAATCAGTTAGAACATTTATCCATAAGCCTTTCAGGTCCTATTCTTCTGAAATGTCAATAACTCTAAAGCAGGTAATTGGATCTTTGATGTAGAGTACCACCACCCCCTTCTGTCCACTTTATCTTTCCTAATTATAGACTATCACTATTTTATGTTAGTTTTTCCCCTTGCTTGGAGGCTTACATGTGGGACATACCAGATGATTGTTTGAGGCTTTTGTTTCTAGTTAGTTTTTTCCTTTTGGGTTTTTACCCCTCTCTGACATGGTCTGAGTGGTTCCTCTACTGTTCTGAAAACTGATTTATTACTTTATTATTTACAAAATTTTAAAAAACAAATTATAGAGACATTTTCAGGAGAAGAAGGTGTTGCCTAACCTCAGTTATCATAGAGAAAGTTAGCTTATGTAAACTATACATTATCTGGTGTAGAATGCTTCTATTCTCATCTGTCCCAGGATGTCACCCAGTTAGGTGAAAGTAGTGGTGGTGTGTTCATACAGGGACAAGTGGAAGAAACGGTTTATTTTACAGGACAGTGATTTTGTTACGCTTATGCACTCTAACAGAGGTTACCAGAAGAGGGGGTTCCAGTTAAAGGACAGCGTTTTTTCTCTGCCCAGGCAATTCCTCCAATGTTACCTGATAGACAGGGTTGTTCTGGATGTCAGCTTTGACAATTGCCATCGTTCTCTGCTTCTCCCACATCCAATAGGCAAGATTTGACTCAGGGGGTCCAGTCTGGGCCACCAAATACTTAGAATCTGGAGAAAAGGCTAGGCTGACAAATTCCTGAACAGGAAAGTCAAAGACACTAAGTACTTTCCGCTTTTTACATGGGACAGATGACAATTCATAAATTGTGATAGTGGGTTTCTCTTGCACTGTCTCAGAGATGGCCAGGTAGCGTCGACTTGGACTCATGGCCAATGCTAACATCCCCTGACTCTTCTCAGATCCTGTCAAGCAGAGAGAGACAGAGAGAGAGATACAAACAGAGACTCTATTAACCCAATTGGGAGGGAAGATGTTGTTGTGCATGAAGTCAAATGTGCATAATTAAATGCCCCACAATATATTAGCGTGCTAAGATTTCATAGATAAACATTCAAAAATCAGGAAATATCAGAGTTAAGGTTGCCCATGCAAAATCTGCCTCTTGTGCGTATGCAACACTGACAGACGGTTGTTGGTGGATGGGATTGAACCTGGAACTTTGGAGCTAAATACATGAGCCTCTACTGCATGAGCTAAAAACCATATGGCTCTTAGCTAAGATTAATGAGTCTGCTCTATAGCCTATCTCTCTAAGTGTTCTCGGTGCCACTAGAGGGGACAGAACACTACACCCAAGAGGTGTGTGGGTTACACATATACATGGAGGCTATGTCTACACTTGCGACCTACATGCCTACAAGTGCACTGTTGTGCCATAACCCCTCTATTATCCACATCTGAATTCTTGAATCATGTGTGAGAAAGCTAGCACACATGAAGGATGTGGTTATGCACACGATTCCACAGTGGCATGGTCCCATATTCCTGCTACACTACAGCGTGGATGAGCATAAGGGATGTGTTACAGTTTCAGAAGTCCGCCAGGCCCATTCCCCTAATGCATTGAAGCCTTTCTTGCCTAACCCTTACTCAATGTATAAAGATCCAGGGCCCTCTGTTAACATGGACCATGTTCCCAGAGCAGCTGCCTGGTCCACCAAGCACATCCAGGTGCTCATCAAACTGTGGTCGGAGTATAACATACTCCACAACTTCATCTGGAGCAGCTAGAAGATTCCCCTGTACCAGAAAATTTTGTAGAAGCTGGAGGAGGTGGGCATTCACTAGACTCCATTCCTGAGGTTCCTGTACTGGAAGGTGAAGGACTCGAACAGTCACTTGATGAGAGACCCTTGTGCACACCAGATGCTCTCCAGGGCTCCCAGTGCAGAGCCTGAAATGGTTCATGACTCCCAGGGTGAGGAGACAGCAGGGACCTCAGAGGAAGCATAGGAGACCCAGAAGAAGAGAATCAAGTGATTTTAAACCTCTTCCTCACGGAGCCAGTAGAACAAACCCCACCCCCCAAGCCGAAGAGCCAAAGGAGGACCCCAACCTGCAGCAGGAATCAGAATACAAGGCTGGTAAGTTTTACAACAGACCCCAACCCTCCCTGACAATAACTCCTCTTGCTCTGGTGCTACATGCCTGAAACTGCCTGGGAAGAAGGATAAAGGAGTTTGAGGCGCAAGTGGTGTTCTCGTCCATCCTCCCCATGGAAGGAAAAGGCCGGGGTAGGGACCGTTGAATCGTGGAAGTCAACGAATGGCTACGCAGATGGTGTCGGAGAGAAGGCTTTGGATTCTTTGACCATGGGATGGTGTTCCAAGAAGGAGGAGTGCTGGGCAGAGATGGGCTCCACCTAACGAAGAGAGGGAAGAGCATCTTTGCGAGCAGGCTGGCTAACCTAGTGAGGAGGGCTTTAAACTAGGTTCACTGGGGAAAGGAGACCAAAGCCCTGAGGTAAGTGGGAAAGCGGGATACCGGGAGGAAGCACAGGCAGGAACGTCTGTGAGGGGAGGGCTCCTACCTCATACTGAGAATGGGGGATGATCAGCAGGTTATCTCATGTGCCTATATACAAATGCACAAAGCCTTGGAAACAAGCAGGGAGAACTGGAGGTCCTGGTGATGTCAAGGAATTATGACGTGATTGGAATAACAGAGACTTGGTGGGATAACTCACATGACTGGAGTACTGTCATGGATGGTTATAAACTGTTCAGGAAGGACAGGCAGGGCAGAAAAGGTGGGGGAGTAGCACTGTATGTAAGGGAGCAGTATGACTGCTCAGAGCTCCGGTATGAAACTGAAGAAAAACCTGAGTGTCTCTGGATTAAGTTTAGAAGCGTGAGCAACAAGGGTGATGTAGTGGTGGGAGTCTGCTATAGACCACCGGACCAGGGGGATGAGGTGGATGAGGCTTTCTTCCGGCAACTCGCAGAAGCTACTAGATCACACACCCTGGTTCTCATGGGCGACTTTAATCTTCCTGATATCTGCTGGGAGAGCAATACAGCGGTGCATAAACAATCCAGGAGGTTTTTGGAAAGCGTAGGGGACAATTTCCTGGTGCAAGTGCTAGAGGAGCCAACTAGGGGGGGAGCTTTTCTTGACCTGCTGCTCACAAACCAGGAAGAATTAGTGGGGGAAGCAAAAGTGGATGGGAATCTGGGAGGCAGTGACCATGAGTTGGTTGAATTCAGGATCCTGACACAGGGAAGAAAGGTAAGCAGCAGAATACGGACCCTGGACTTCAGGAAAGCAGACTTCGACTCCCTCAGGGAACTGATGGGTAGGATCCCCTGGGGGAATAACATGAAGGGGAAAGGAGTCCAGGAGAGCTGGCTGTATTTCAAGGAATCCCTATTGAGGTTACAGGGACAAACCATCCCGATGTGTCGAAAGAATAGTAAATATGGCAGGCAACCAGCTTGGCTTAACGGTGAAATCCTTGCGGATCTTAAACATAAAAAAGAAGCTTACAAGAAGTGGAAGGTTGGACATATGACCAGGGAAGAGTATAAAAATATTGCTCGGGCATGTAGGAATGAAATCAGGAGGGCCAAATCACACCTGGGGCTGCAGCTAGCAAGAGATGTTAAGAGTAACAAGAAGGGTTTCTTCAGGTATGTTGGCAACAAGAAGAAAGCCAAGGAAAGTGTGGGCCCCTTACTGAATGAGGGAGGCAACCTAGTAACAGAGGATGTGGAAAAAGCTAATGTACTCAATGCTTTTTTTGCCTCTGTCTTCACGAACAAGGTCAGCTCCCAGACTGCTGCGCTGGTCATCACAGCATGGGCAGTAGGTGGCCACCCCTCTGTGGAGAAAGAGGTGGTTAGGGACTATTAGAAAAGCTGGACGTCCACAAGTCCATAGGGCCGGACGCGTTGCATCCGAGAGTGCTAAAGGAATTGGCGGCTGTGATTGCAGAGCCATTGGTCATTATCTTTGAAAACTCATGTCGAACGGGGGAAGTCCCGGATGACTGGAAAAAGGCTAATGTAGTGCCAATCTTTAAAAAAAGGAAGAAGGAGGATCCTGGGAACTACAGGCCAGTCAGTCTCACCTCAGTCCCCGGAAAAATCATGGAGCAGGTCCTCAAGGAATCAATCCTGAAGCACTTACACGAGAGGAAAGTGATCAGGAACAGTCAGCATGGATTCACCAAGGGAAGGTCATGCCCGACTAATCTAATCGCCTTCTATGATGAGATTACTGGTTCTGTGGATGAAGGGAAAGCAGTGGATGTATTGTTTCTTGACTTTAGCAAAGCTTTTGACACGGTCTCCCACAGTATTCTTGTCAGCAAGTTAAAGAAGTATGGGCTGGATGAATGCACTATAAGGTGGATAGAAAGTTGGCTAGATTGTCAGGTTCAACGGGTACTGATCAATGGCTCCATGTCTAGTTGGCAGCCGGTATCAAGTGGAGTGCCCCAAGGGTCGGTCCTGGGGCCGGTTTTGTTCAATATCTTCATAAATGATCTGGAGGATGGTGTGGATTGCACTCTCAGGATATTTGCAGATGATACTAAACTAGGAGGAGTGGTAGATATGCTGGAGGGCAGGGATAGGATACAGAGAGACCTAGACAAATTGGAGGATTGGGCCAAAAGAAATCTGATGAGGTTCAACAAGGATAAGTGCAGAGTCCTGCACTTAGGATGGAAGAACCCAATGCACCGCTACAGACTAGGGACCGAATGGCTAGGCAGCAGTTCTGCAGAAAAGGACCTAGGGGTGACAGTGGACGAGAAGCTGGATATGAGTCAACAGTGTGCCCTTGTTGCCAAGAAGGCCAATGGCATTTTGGGATGTATAAGTAGGGGCACTGCCAGCAGATCGAGGGACGTGATCGTTCCCCTCTATTTGACATTGGTGAGGCCTCATCTGGAGTACTGTGTCCAGTTTTGGGCCCCACACTACAAGAAGGATGTGGAAAAACTGGAAAGAGTCCAGCGAAGGGCAACAAAAATGATTAGGGGTCTGGAACACATGACTTATGAGGAGAGGCTGAGGGAACTGGGATTGTTTAGTCTGCAGAAGAGAAGAATGAGGGGGGATTTGATAGCTGCTGTCAACTACCTGAGAGGTGGTTCCAAAGAGGATGGTTCTAGACTATTCTCAGTGGTAAAAGAGGACAGAACAAGGAGTAATGGTCTCAAGTTGCAGTGGGGGAGGTTTAGGTTGGATATTAGGAAAACTTTTTCACTAGGAGGGTGGTGAAACACTGGAATGCATTACCTAGGGAGGTGGTAGAATCTCCTTCCTTAGAAGTTTTTAAGGTCAGGCTTGACAAAGTCCTGGCTGGGATGATTTAATTGGGGATTGGTCCTGCTTTGAGCAGGGGGTTGGACTAGATGAGCTCCTGAGGTCCCTTCCGACCCTGATATTCTATGATTCTATGAAACTCAGTCCCCACAGTGTGCCACCCTGAAAGCAAGACAGGGCAATAAAGCAATGATTTTATTGAAATTCCATTAACCACTCCTACAAATTTAGCTGAAGCTATACCAAAGATTATTAATAAACTGTCATTATGCCTCTGTGTCTGTTCATTTCTCAGCCAGCATGCTGTCAGTGATAGTCCTGGGCCATGTGGACCAGGTGAAAGGAAGGAAAGATCTGGGTTTGGAAAGGGCCCATTGGGGATAGGACAGTTGTAGAAAACATGGTTGTTCAAAGATTAAAAAAACAACAACCAACCCTCCCCTTCCCCTTGCCTTCCTGTCCCTTTACAATGGGATATGTGCAGAAGGCTGGTGTGGGAGGGGGTGAATGGGTTAGGTGTGAGCCTGCTTAGGTAAATGAACCCTTTGGTTCTCTGAGGAACGTCACAGAAGTCCTTTGTCCCCGTGAACATTAGAAATGTCTTTTACCATTTGCAGTTCCTGGTGTCTGGATACTCCCTGCTCTAAGCCATGCTGCAGAAGAAACGGGGGTGGATCAAGGATCAGCTCTGGCAGTTGCACAAACACAGGGCCATGTCTCTTTGCAGTGGAGAGTGGCTTTCCATGTTTACTGGAAAGTTCAGGGAACAAAATAAAGTTTCAGTGTGACTCTTTCTTTCCCTGTCCCTCCCCCTGCTCTTTGCTGGACACAGGGGCCAGATTTTCTGGCAATGCAGGGTGGGGGAGGTTACGGGGTGGGTGGGCATTATTAGTGGTTTGCTTTTCCATTTTCACGGGAACTCCATCTGCTAGCTTAGAATACAATACATTTCCTCTTGAATTGCATCCCAATCCTGTAAGCATATTTCAGCAAGTTTTTGGTGTAGCAGAAATTCAAACTGGTTCTTCAGGTTCAACAGCAGTGCAAATATGCTTAGTCCACCTTCATTCAGCAATATGTAGAGGGGTGACCATTACCAGAAATAGCTCTCTGTCATGGACTGCCAGCTCTCCCCCACATGACTGGAAAGCCAACCCTCTTCTCCATTCTAGAACTTTGAAAATGGCTATGTTCTCCAAAAGATGGCCCACCTTTAAGAAATACATTGGTAACATAGCCCCTGGAAGGACTGAACCATACTGGCCCCTTGATACAGTGCAAGCATTATAATTTTTTAAAAAACATTACCACAGGTATTTTACTATTATTAACCTTTGCTCCTTCCTCGGGTGCTGCAAAAGTTGCCTGACAACGAAGAAGGCATCAGAAGTCTTATTTTCTGAAATGTTAAAATTATCAATATTGTGGCCATTGGCAGCATAGCTATGTTATGTGCAGGGATTTTTTCCCATCCTTCAAAGGAAAAAAGTAGTATAATGGTACCCTTGTGTTTGAATTGGCAGGACCTTCTGCTGTAAAGAGGAAAACCATTCTACCAGGAGGTCAGAAGCAGCACTCCAGAGACAGCAGAGGCAGATGGAGAAGGACCTGCTTATTGCCATGGACAGAAAGAACCAAGCACAATTTGAGTTCAGAGCATAGAAGGTTTAGGTTCTTAGGCAGGAGGCACTGATGAACCAGTTCCTGGAGCAGGATGCATGCCATGGGGAATGGGAGTATGCCCAAAAGGAATTGGCTCATGCCCTAATAAAATCACTCATTCAACTGGAGGTGGAAAGCATTCAGGACCTGCCTGCCACCTTGGTTGCTGCTCTTTTTTGAGAAAACCAGCTATAATTTCTGCTACATGGCTTATGGCAACCACCTGTGGATAGATGACAGTACTGATTGCCTGGCAAGCCTGTACAGTCACCACCCCAAGAGTGGACTCCCCAACCTCAAACTGGTTTGCAACTGACTAATAGCTGTCAGATGTTCCTAGCTTCCAAAGGCATAGCCAATCATTTCTGCATACATATGGGTTTCTGAAAACGAGTGGTCTGGCACTGGAGGGTGGGTGTAAGCTCCTCGCACGGCTTCATGAAGGCCTAGATCCTCATTTGGAAGTTCTGAAGCCACTAGTCATTAGCCAAAGTTTTCAAAATGATATTCTCCCACCACACCATGCTGATTCTCCTGGATTGGAAATGGGGCATACTGTGGCAATACTGGCAGTGAAAATATCTGTTCCATGGGACTACAGTGAATTATCACTCACCCTCTTGATCAGCCATCTTTGGCGTGTCAGAAAGCTCTGGCCTGATTCCATCAAGTATCTAGTGAATTCAGTACTGCACCTCATGAACATTTTTCCCATGACAAGTAGCAGGAGAAGAACCACATCAACCAGGACTTGCTTCTGGTTTTCCAGCAGAAGGGAGAGGTGAGTGGGACCTGCCATCACAAAATGTGTGAAGGCGGGAGACAGTTCCAGCAACACACAGAAAGGGAATTCCTAGAGTGTCTCCTGTTGTGCACAATACTCAGGGATATTGTCCCTGAAATGGCAGCTCTAATATGGCAAACCCACAAGTGGAAGTGTGGATGAGGGTATACATGTGCACCCATGCCAAGCACAGCATATGTGGACACTCGGTCCAGCTATGGAGTACATGCACTAGCAGTACATCGACAACTACCTGTGAATGCTTGCAAGTGTAGACGTAACCTAAGATACAGACTTTGACTACACAATCACATACTAATTTCTCAAATAATACTCTATATCATCACATTTTTTCTATAACCTTAGATACACATATATAGCATCTTGTAACATTGCTTTCTTTCCTATATACTGTTATTTTTATCTTTCATGTTTTTATTTGTGTTGTTATTGTTTATCATTTTGTATTGTATAAAAGTTTTCCATTTTATCTTTGACTTAGGGTAAAACTCTCATTAACTCCGATGGGGTCAGGATTTCACCCTTAGGCTTTTTACAAACATGACCTCTTTAAGAATTTGTTTTAGTAATTTGGTCAGCATGCATTTTACAAGGTATTTTTCCTCCTTTGAGACAAATATACTTCTGGACACTAATTTATTTTAGAGACACAACACTCTCTCCTTCGTTAAGGTTTCAACTAGGTCCCATAATAAACCTTAACTTTTGTACATCCATTGTTAGAGGTTGTCTACAAGATTCATTCATTTGTCTGCACTAGTGAGGTGTAAACTTTAGTGAGCACTAGGGTGTCGTGCATTAACTTGCCCATGTGGACTCTACCAGCACGCACTAAAAGTTTTCTAGTGTGCGTTAATGCAGTCCTGTTTCAAACAGCACTACAAGCACGTAGAGATAAAATCAGAAAGGCTTAAACAGAAAATGAATTTCACCTGGCAAGGGACATAAAAGGCAATAAGAAGAGGTTCTTTAAATATATTAGGAGCAAAAGGAAGATGAAGGAACGTGTTGGTCCTCAGTCTACTTAATGGGAAGGAGAGCTAATAACGGATGACATCAGGAAGGCAGAGGTGTTTAAAGCTTATTTCGCTTTTTTGCTTATTTGTCTTCAGTAAAAAGGTTAATGGTGACCAGATACTCAACACTGTTAATATTAACAAGGGGGAAAGAACACAAGCCAAAATAGAGAAAGAAGAGGTTAAAGAATATTTAGATACGTTAGATGTATTTAAGTTGGCAGGACTTGATGACATTCATGCTAGATTTCTTAAGGAAGTAGCTGAAGTAATTCTGACACCATTAGCAATTATCTGTGGGAGTTCATGGAGAACAGGTGAGGTCTCAGAGAACTGGAGAAGGGCAAACATAGTACCTAGCTTCAAAAAAGGGAACAAAGAGGGAAATTATAGATCAGTCATCTTAACTTCAATACCTAGAAAGATACTGGAACAAATAATTAAACAATCTGTGAACAACTACAAGTCAACATGGTTATAAGGAATAGCCAGCATGGATTGGTCATGTTAAACCAACTGTCATGAATCGGGACATTGATGGTCAGGTCTCCTGGCTGAAGTGAAGTCAAGCACAGTGGTCAGAACAGGATCCAGGCTTAGTGGTTGGAGCTGAAATTTAGAATCAGAAGTCAGAGCTAGAGCCAGAAGGTCAGTATCTAGAGCCAAAGGGTCTGAACCAGAGTTAGGAACCAAAGCCAGAAGTCAGTGCCAGACTCAGGAACCCAGTAGGATAGCAGGGCTGGAGTGGCCAGGGGCAGTGCAGAAGCAGGAATGGAGATTAGCTGGGAACAAGATAAGCAAAGGAATGATCGCAGCTGCAAGTATAAGTGTTGAGCAGCCAGAGACCAGTTGTTGCTGCTGAGCTTAAGAGCAGGCTTGCTGACTTACTTGGCCAATTAGGCAGCGTGGTCACTCAGGCTGTCTGGCTGTGGCTCAGTTGTGCTCATAGGCTGCCTGGAGACTGAGCAGGTGCAGCTACAAGTCCTCATTCCTGAGAGAAGCTACTTCCTCAAGGGCACCTCCTAGGGCCTCTGGACACAGCTTCTAGGGATGAGCTCAGGGGAATATTTATACCAGCTTGGGGGCATGGATATTTTCTGCTAGTTCCCACAACTGGTCATCAGAGCCATATCCCTCCCAGTCCACTAAATGGTGGAACTTTCCCCAAACTTGATTAGAGTCAAGAATTGATTAGACAAGGTATTCTTCTTGTCATTGGACCATAATGGGTGTTGACAGTGGGTTGGATCAACCTGAGAAGGGGTTCTTGATGTAGGATTTCAGGAGGGAAGCCTGGAACATGGGGTGGATTTTCACTGACTCAGGCAGATGAAGCCTGCATGTCACTGGATTGACCTGTTTGATGATCTTGAACAGCCCCATGTATTGGTGATCTAACTTGGCTGTAAGCTGGAGGTTTCAAGTTCACATCATTATCTTGTCCCCATAGGTAGGCTAGGTGTGGCTTATTTGCATACTGCTTATAGACCTTTTTAGTACTTCTAGATGTTCTATGAGCTCTTGTTGTATATAATGCAGATGAGTGACCAGGTCCATTTCTGCAGGGACTGAGCAGTTTGTAGGCAGCCCCAGATGGAAGCAAGGATGTAAGCCATAACTGGCACAGAAGGGCTTCTGCCAAGTGGAGGCATGAATCACATTGTTACAAGCAAATTTGGCATATGGGAGCAGGGAGATCCAGTCATCCTGGTGGTAATTTAGAGAGCCCTGGAGGCACTGTTCAAGAATCTAGTTCACCCGGTCCATCTGTGTACGATATGCAGTGGAGGTAAAAAGTTCTACCCTTAGGAGTCTGAAGACCTCTCACCAGACACAAGAGACAAACCATGGGCCTCAGTCCAACACAATGCCGGTCGATAGTCCGTGGAGCATTCAAGAAAGAGGCAGACCGTTTCCAGGGCAGTGGGAACCATGCAAAAGGGGATAAAGTGTGCCATCTTGTGTAAGTACATCCAGGGGAGCAGTGTAGTTCTACTGTGAAACCCAAGGACACAGTAAACCATGGGCTGAGATGGAGCGAATGGGGTGAAGGAGTCCAAATGCCCTTCTGAGGGGGTTCTTAGTCCAGGAACACTGATCACAGGAGTCAGTGTATTTCCTGAGAGACAAGGTGGGTGAGGTAATTGTGACATTGCACCCCATACTCTTCATAGTGAAATTATTATAATATGATTATGGCATAATGATAATGTATTTTATGCAAGATAAGTCATGTGAAGTATCATTGTAAAGGTTATGACTTACTGAATATGATTATCCTACTTGTATGCATCTATCATTTTTGTTTCTCATGTTAGGACTATTGTCTATGTATCTATTACAAATGGGTTTACGTATCGAAACGCCCACTAGGCAGAATGCACTCAGCCTAGATGGCTGGCTGGGAAGCGCCCATTCAAGTTAATGAACAATTAGGGAGAACAATAGGCCTTAGAAGCAGCTTATCTCCCACTTGGGGAGGGAGGGGCTCCCTGAGGATGCTACAAACAGCCTCTTACTCATGGCTGCTAGGTCACTACAGGCACAAGTGACAGGTCACCGGATACTGGACTCCATCTTGGGATACTAGTGTTTTTCCACTGACTGGTGTGGGAACCAAGCTTTGAAACAAAGGGTTCCCACCATATGCAAAAGCTACATAAGGCAGGGGAGTGACATCACCGTAGTTCTTCACTGACTCCCCGCCCAAAGAGACTCCTGGAAACACCTGAGGAACAAAGACTGAACTGGGGGGAAGTGCTGGATGCCCCAATCTGCTGTCCTGAGCCCCCTCCCGCACCCTAACTCCCTCCCAGAGCCTGCGCCCCACACCTCCTCCCGCATCCCAATCCCCAGCCTCACACCCCCTCCCGCACCCAAACTCCCTCCCTCTTAGTTAACTGGCATTTTTCACTTACCAGCACCATGCCGGATAAAACAGTTTTTACTGTAGTATATCAAGCTTAGTTTGTGTGTTTTATTTATTTGCTAGGTAATCTTCTTTGATCCGTTTGCTATCCCTTATAATCAATTAAAATGTTTTTGTAGTTAATAAACTTGTTTTTGTTTTGTCTAAAATCAGTGTGTGTGGAAATCATAATTTGGGGCAGAAAGCTGTTGTATATTTCCTCTCCACACTGAGGGAGGAGGCGAATTTTATGAACTTACTCTGTACACATGTACACTCCAGAGAGGAAGTGCATGCCTTAGGAACTGGGAGGTGCCCTAGCTGTGCCCCCCCATGCAGAGCTGATCACAGCTTCTATACGCAACTGGGTGTGTCCCTACCTGTATCTGTGCTGGTGAAGTGCAGGCTGGTGCCTGGGAGAGGGCTTGGCAGGCTGGTCACAGCAGTACAGTGTAAAGAGAGCCCAAGCTGGTGGGTCAGGGGAGTTCAGTGGTACCCCAGTTCCAGGTAGCACCCCGGCGGGGAACCCATCACAGTAATATCTTTTATTGGACCAATGTTTATTGGAGAAAGAGACAAGCTTTCAAGTGCCACAGAGCTCTTCTTGAGGTCTGTGAAAGGTAATCAAAGTGCCACAGCTAAACATAAGATGGAACAGATTGTTAGGCATAACAAAGTACTCTACTTAGGAAGGAACAATCAGTTGCACATATACAAAATGGGAAATGACTGCCTTGGAATGAGTACTGCAGAAAGGAATCTGGGGGTCCTAGTGGATCAAAAGCTAAATATGAGTGAGCAATGTAACACTGTTGCAAAAAAAGCAAACATAATTCTGGGATGTATTAGTGAGAGTATTGTAAGCAAGACATGAGAAGTAATTCTTCTGCTCTGCTCCTCGCTGGTTAGGCTTCAACTGGAGTATTGTGTCTGGTTCTGGGTGCCACATTTCAGGGAAGATGTGGACAAATTGGAGAAAGTCCAGAGAAGAGCAACAAAAATGATTAAAGGTCTAGAAAACATGACCTGTCCGGGAAGACTGAAAAAATTGGGTTTATTTAGTCTGGGGAAGAGAAGACTGAGTGGGGGACATGATAACAGTTTTCAAGTACATAAAAGGTTGTTACAAGCAGGAGGGTTCTCATTAACCTCTGAGGATAGGACAAGAAGCAATGGTCTTAAATTGGAGCAAGGGCAGTTTAAGTTGGACATTAGGAAGAACTTCCTGACTGTCAGGGTGGTTAACCACTGGAATAAATTGCCTATTGGAGATTTTTAAGAGCAGATTAGACAAACACCTGTCAGGGATGGTCTAGATAATAATTAGTCCTGCCATGAGTACAGGGAATTGGACTAGATGAACTCTCAAGGTCCCTTCCAGTCCTACAATTCTATGATGTTAGGAAATACTTTCTAACTGTAAGAGTAGTTAAATTCTGAAGTAGACTTCCAAAGGACATTGTGGAATCCCCATCACTGAAGGTTTTTTAGAACAAGTTAGACAAATACCTGTTAGGAATGGTCTAGATGTATTTGGTCCTACCTCAGCACAGAGGGCTGAACCTGAGGACCTCTTGAGGTTCCTTCCAGCCCTACATTTCCATGGTTAACATACACTAGGGAACTTTTAGGGCATACCAGCAGGGTCCACATAGACCAGTTACCAGTCGGAGAACACTTCAATCTCTCTGGTCACTCGATCTCAGACCTAAAGGTCGCAATATTAGAACAAAAAGACTTCAAAAACAGACTCCAACGAGAGACTGCTGAATTGGAATTAATTTGCAAACTGGATACAATTAACTTAGGCTTGAATGGAGACTGGGAGTGGATGTGTGATTATACAAAGTAAAACTATTTCCCCATGTTTATTCCCCACCCACCCCCCACTGCTCCTCAGATGTTCCTGTTAACTGCTGGAAATGGCCCACGTTGATTATCACTACAAAAGGTTTTCTCCCCCCGCTCTCCTGCTAGTAATAGCTCATCTTAAGTGATCATTCTCCTTACAGTGTGTATGATAACACCCATTTTTTCATGTTCTGTGTGTATATAAATCTCCTCACTGTATTTTCCATTGAATGCATCTGATGAAGTGATCTATAGCTCACGAAAGCTTATGCTCAAATAAATTGGTTAGTCTCTAAGGTGCCACTAGTACTCCTTTTCTTTTTATGGACCAGTTAGTGCATGACACATTAATGCACATTAGAATTACACCCCTCTGGTGCACACTAGTGCTTACCATGTAGACAAGACCTTAGCTTCTCACACAAACATTTTTGTGGCTTCTTCCATGCTGCTCCTTTTACACTGAATACCCTCCCTGAAGTCACTTGCATTCCCTTTTGATCCCTCCTCAAGACCCACCTTTGCTGTCATGACTACAAGAAATGAGGCAATTAATGATGAGTAGATTGGGGACAGCTGACTTCTTATGTATAATATTTTAAAAATTCTAATATGTCTGTATTGCTATTCAATGGTCTGCCTATTAATTGGTACTTCCCAGTGGCAGCACAACACTGGTGGTTCAAGACCTGCACTACCTGTTAGAACTGATTTTGAAGGAAAGAATAATAAAGAACCATGGAGATAAATGGAAAATGGGATAAAATGCAATATTTTTACCAAAGGTAGATCATGCCAAACTAACTTGATACATTTCTTTAATAATAGATTTTTTAGACAAGGATCAGAATATCAAACAAGAATTGGATGACCTAGAGGACTGGAGTAATAGAAATGGCATGACATTTAATAATACAAAGTGCAAGGTCATGCCTTTGGGACAAATAGAGTAATTCAAAAAAAATCAGTTATAAATTGGGGGAACCTCAGTTGGAAACGACAGAGGAGGAGAAAGACCTGAGCGTATTAGTTGATCACAGGATGACTATGAGCCACCGATATAATAGGGCAGTGGAAAAGGCAAATGAGATCTTCAGGTGCGCCAGATGAGGTATCTCTAATAAAGATAAGGAAGTAACACCATTGTACTAGGCACTTGTAAGACCTCATCTGGAATTCTGTGTGCAATTCTCGTCACTCATGTTCCAAAGACATTAATTCAAACTGGAACAGGAGCAGAGAAGGGCTACTAAGAGGATCAGAGGAATGGGGAGTCTTTCTTAAGGAGCGGAAGCTAAAAAAGCTTGTTTTGTTTTGTTTAGTCTATCAAAATGAAGATGGGTTTCAGAGTAACAGCCGTGTTAGTCTGTATTCGCAAAAAGAAAAGGAGTACTTGTGGCACTTTAGAGATTGGTTAGTCTCTAAGGTGCCACAAGTACTCCTTTTCTTTTTTTAAAATGAAGATGGAAAGGAGATATGATTAAGGCTACGATTATGTCACAGAGGTCATGGAATCTGTGACTTCCATTGACCTCTGTGACATTTTCTGGCCCCGGGCTGGAGCTCCAAGCTCCCCTCCCACCCCCGGCAGCTTCCAGCCCCCACCCTGGTGGGGGGACCCTGCAGTTGCCCAACCGGAGGGAGCAGCAGGAGAACCCCTCACAGCTGCCCAGCCGCACTGAGCAGTGGGGGGGATCCTGCAGCTCCCAGATTTTGTACACTGAATGAGGTAAGGATGCTGTAGAACAAATAGAATGTGAACATGTAATTAAAGAGTGTATCATGCTCTGTATGCACAATGGGGACTGAATTAAGTTTGCACAAGCAACGTTAATTCTGGCATGTCCTAACTTATGAATGCTTCACTTTGCAATCTTATTTTTTTTAACATTGTTGTATTGGTATGTCATATACATATATATTGATTGCACCCCTCTTCCCACTCTTTGTATATTCCCTGTCCTCTTAGGCCCAACTCTGCAAACATTTCAGCACAGATCAAAGGGAAACCAAATCAACAGGATTACTCATGTAAATAACTTACATGAGTGTAAAAAGCTCCAACAGCTACCCAGTGTGTGAGATACACTCCATCTGTGCGAGTAGAGACAGCAGCACTGTGTCTGTGAGAGGGAAGGGGTGTTACCTGGGATGAATTTCTGCCATTTCTGCTCTAGGTGGTATTTCACACAGCTGTTCCCCGAGGGGTATATTATTATCTGTTCATCAAAGTAACAAACGTTGTTTGCGACTCGAGAGCGGAGCCCAAAGATGTGGAGAGACTGAGCCACAATCACGGACATGGTGTCCCCGATGCTGCGGGTTCTGCTGGGAGAAAGATACAGGGCATAACACAGACCCCACCACCCGTGCCAACGGCTCCCCGTTCTCCCGCTTCGCCCCACCACGCCAGGCTCCCTTCTTCGCCGCCGGCTCCGCGCCTCAGCCCCCTCCTCCCGTCAGCCGCCCCTCCTCGCGCCCCGCCCGCGCCCCACACACCGCAGCGCTCCCCGCGATCCTCCGCGCCTCAAGAGCCTCTCGGCTTGTTGCCATGGAGACCGAGTCCCACAAGCGAGAGTTTGACCCGGAAGCGGAACTGAGTAGGCCTCGGCGGCGGAGGCCGGAAGTGAGTTTCTCACGAGCCGCCTGTCTTTGGTGCTGAGGGTCCGCGTGGCAGGGAAAGGAACTGGCTGCTGAGGTAAGAGCGGGACCGGTCCTCCTTCTCGGCGGGACCCAGCGCCTCTCTCCCCGCGCTGGGCTGATGCCACGTGGACTGCAGGACTGCCCCCGTGCTGCCCCGTTCTCGGCCAGACCCGGGCTTCTGGGTTCTCGCCCTGCCCTGCCCGCTGCTGGTACGGGGCTGCGGCTCGTCTCCCTGGGCCCGGGTGGAGCGTATTTCGGTGCTGAGTTAGTCCTGGCGTCGGGGGAGACTCCTCACCCCCACTGGGTTCACTCTGCTGCTAACAGACCGACCGGCCCTTGGGCGCCCTTTCACAGCTACCCCCTCGGCTTCCCGCCGGCGCGGTGACCGCACGGCCTGGTCCTGGTGTTCAAAACCGGGCACTTGGTGTAGCGGCGTTTGTACGGTGCTTTAACTGGACACTGACTACTTAAAAATCACACTTCTATTTGGAAACCTTTGCTGTTACAGGAGATGCCTAAGGCTCCATCCTATAAGCACTTACGTGAATACCTGTATGCGCTTCAGTAGCCCCACTGATTTCAGTTGACTACTCGTGTGTTAAATTATGTCTGCATGAGTGCTTGCAGTGTTGCGGGCTAAAATTTCTATAATTGAAAGAGATTAGAAAGGAGGTGTTGTGAACCTGAGCTGTAGGTAACTTTAATAAGGCGTGTAAAAAGGTTACCTCTCCCTGTCTTTGAGTCCACCTGGCAGCTTTTGTGGTTGTACAATAATGTTTTCCTTCCTTTATGCTGTGTGGGAAACATGAGAACAGCCATACAGGGTCAGACCAAAAGTCCGTCTAGCTTCAGAGGGAATGAACAACTCGTACAAACAGGGAACATGAATTCAGTGTTACTCCTGAGGGAATTCTGTGCTAAAACATTAAAAATTCTGCACACAATATTTCAAAATTCTGCATATTTTATTTGTCAAAATAACACTATAATTACAACTATTTTGGTAATTTACTTCAAAATATCTGTCAGCAGGGATGTCTGCAGCAATACAGAGCAGAAAAGAAAATTGCTGGTAATTTTTTTTTTTTTTGCAAATTGATTCCTTTACTAGGCATATTAATACAGAACTTTGTGTAATTCTTTTAAATTACAATACAGAACTATTTCCTGCACCTGTCAGAAGCATGTAAAGGAGGAGCTGAGAGATAGCAAAGGCCCCTGGGAGTGAACCTGGGTGTAGGTGAGAGGTTTTTCTTGGGGGGGGGGGTTGTTATGGTGTTGGGAAGTCTCCCCCATGTAGACCCTGACTGACCCCAAGCCTCTCCCATTCAGTCAGGCACGTCTGCTCCTGTCCCCACACCCCCCATCCCCATGAATCTCTGCAGCCACCCTCCCCTATCCACAGGTTCAATGCTGTCACCCCACGAGCTCCTGAGCTCATGCTCCAGTCTGTCCCCCTCACTAGCCATTCTGAACCTCAGTCTGTGACGCACACCCCCCGCCCAGCAGTCCTGTGTGCCCCACTCTGTCCTAACCTGGCTCTGCAGGCAGAGTGCTGTGATGAACTCTGCTCCTACAGGAATTCTGCCACACTGAGTGTAGAATTTTATATTTTCCCACATGAAACGCATTTTGCCAAATAAGTGCTGCAGTTCTGCCTTTTGCACACCAGAGGCCACTGTGGCGCTAGAACAGACGCATGAATGTGTCAGGCTGTTCTGGCGCCACAGCGGCCTCTGGTGGGCAAAAGGTGGAACTGATGCACTTATTGTGACCGAAAAGAAAAGGAGTACTTGTGGCACCTTAGAGACTAACCAAATTATTTGAGCATAAGCTTTCGTGAGCTACAGCTGTGCTGTTGCTCACGAAAGCTTATGCTCAAATAAATTGGTTAGTCTCTAAGGTGCCACAAGTACTCCTTTTCTTATTAGGACCTATCACTCTCACAGATCTTGGGAGACAGGCCCCCTGTCTGCTTACAGACAGCCCCCCTACCTGAAGCAATTACTCACTAGCAACCACACAACAGAACCACTAACCCAGGAACCTATCCTTGCAACAAAGCCCGTTGCCAACTGTGTCCACATCTATTCAGGGGACACCATCATAGGGCCTAATCACATCAGCCACGCTATCAGAGGCTCGTTCACCTGCTCATCTACCAATGTGATATATGCCATCATGTGCCAGCAATGCCCCTCTGCCATGTACATTGACCAAACTGGACAATCTCTACGTAAAAGAATAAATGGACACAAATCAGACGTTAAGAATTATAACATTCAAAAACCAGTCGGAGAACACTTCAATCTCTTTGGTCACTCGATTACAGACCTAAAAGTGGCAATTCTCCAACAAAAAGACTTCAAAAACAGACTCCGAGAGACTGCTGAATTGGAATTAATTTGCAAACTGGATACAATTAATTTAACTTAAATTAACTGGATGAATGCACTATAAGGTGGGTAGAAAGTTGGCTAGATTGTCGGGCTCAACGGGTAGTGATCAATGGCTCCATGTCTAGTTGGCAGCTGGTGTCAAGTGGAGTGCCCCAGGGGTTGGTCCTGGGGCCGGTTTTGTTCAATATCTTCATAAATGATCTGGAGGATGGTGTGGATTGCACTCTCAGCAAATTTGCGGATGATACGAAACTGGGAGGAGTGGTAGATACGCTGGAGGGCAGGGATAGGATACAGAGGGACCTAGACAAATTGGAGGATTGGGCCAAAAGAAATCTGATGAGGTTCAATAAGGATAAGTGCAGGGTCCTGCATTTAGGATGGAAGAACCCAATGCACAGCTACAGACTAGGGACCGAATGGCTAGGCAGCAGTTCTGTGGAAAAGGACCTAGGGGTGACAGTGGACAAGAAGCTGGATATGAGTCAGCAGTGTGCCCTTGTTGCCAAGAAGGCCAATGGCATTTTGGGATGTATAAGTAGGGGCATAGCGAGCAGATCGAGGAACGTGATCGTCCCCCTCTATTCGACATTGGTGAGGCCTCATCCGGAGTACTGTGTCCAGTTTTGGGCCCCACACTACAAGAAGGATGTGGATAAATTGGAGAGAGTCCAGCGAAGGGCAAGAAAAATGATTAGGGGTCTGGAACACATGACTTATGAGGAGAGGCTGAGGGAACTGGGATTGTTTAGTCTGCAGAAGAGAAGAATGAGGGGGGATTTGATAGCTGCTTTCAACTACCTGAGAGGTGGTTCCAGAGTGGATGGTTCTAGACTATTCTCAGTGGTGGAAGAGGACAGGACAAGGAGTAATGGTCTCAAGTTGCAGTGGGGGAGGTTTAGGTTGGATATTAGGAAAAACTTTTTCACTAGGAGGGTGGTGAAACACTGGGATGCGTTGCCTAGGGAGGTGGTGGAATCTCCTTCCTTAGAAGTTTTTAAGGTCAGGTTTGACAAAGCCCTGGCTGGGATGATTTAATTGGGGATTGGTCCTGCTTTTGAGCAGGGGGTTGGACTAGATGACCTCCTGAGGTCCCTTCCAACTCTGATATTCTATGATTCTGTGAACTTAGGCTTGAATAGAGACTGGGAGTGGATGGGTCATTACACAAAGTAAAACTATTTCCCCATGTTTATCCGTGCCCCCCCCCCCCCCCCCCCCCGTTCCTCAGACATTCTTGTCAATTGCTGGAAATGGCCCACCTTGATTATCACTACAAAAGGGTTCCCCCGCTCTCCTGCTGGTAATAGCTAACCTTACCTGGTCATTCTCCATACAGCGTGTATGGTAACACCCATTGTTTCATGTTCTCTGTGTATATAGATCTCCCCACTGTATTTTCCACTGAATGCATTCGATGAAGTGAGCTGTAGCTCACGAAAGCTTATGCTCAAATAAATTGGTTAATCTCTAAGGTGCCATAAGTCCTCCTTTTCTTTTTGCGGATACAGACTAACACGGCTGCTACTCTGAAACTAGGCAAAATGTGTTCTTTATGTGAGACAGATTAATTCTGCGTGTCTGCAGATATGCAGAATTCCCCCAGGAGTAGAACGTGCAGGGAACAGAATGAAACTGACTTAAGCTTAAAGTGCTGTCAAGTGTAGTAAGTAAATACAATAGAACCTGAGAGTTACAAACACTTCAGGAATGAAGGTTGTTCTTAACTCTGAAATATTTGTAACTCTGAATAAAATGTTTTGGTTGTTCTTTCAAAAGTTTACAACTGACCATTGACTTAATACAGCTTTGAAACTTTACTATGCAGAAAAAAATACTGCTTCCCTTAATTTTTTTAGTAGTTTGCATTTAACACAGTACTGTACTGTATTTGTATGGGTGGGGGGAGTTGTATCTCTGCTGCTGCCTGATTGCATACTTCCAGTTCCAAATGAGGTGTGTGGTTAACTGGTCAGTTTGTAACTCTGAGGTTCTACTGTAGAGAAAATGGAGAATTATTTCCTCTAGATTTCATTTATAGCAACTTGAAGGATTATTTGTAGTAACAAGCAAAAAGAAAAAAAAATTAGTGTTGCACACAATTTTACCTTAGTCTTTAATAAGTGCAGCATTATAATAGCCTTTATGACATAGGGTTTTATATGGAACATATACACAGCAGAATAGTATTTTCATCCTCATACAGATGAAAAATTGGTTGAATTAATATTACTCAAACTTTCAAAAGGAAAAAATATATTTGGGTTGAGACCCAGCATTTAAAAAATGAGAATTTCTGGACAGCTGTGTGTCTGAAAACAGGGCTGTGAACACTATCTGTGAACACTGCAGTAAAAATCCATTGGAGGAGGAATTTTCAATCTCAGCACTTCAGAACTAGCAACATCAGACAGCAGTCGCCTGTTAGGGGAACAAAGCACATGTGCACACTCCCTCTATGCATCTAGCATCATATTCCTGCACAGGGAACATGACTCATCCACTCTGCAACCAACCATTTCTTTTGAGCCAGGCTGGGTACAAGTCAGACTCTCATCCATCCTTATGCAGTTCTGTAGATACAGAGATGAACATAGTATGAGAAACCAAATAGAACAGAGTACACATGACCTTCATCTGTTTCTTTCTCCAAGTTAAAGATGGCAGACTATGAAAATCAGTCGTTGTCAGAGTCCGAGTCAGAAGAATCGGTCATCACTGACAAAGAGGTAAACTTAATCCCAAGGAGCTTGAGCAAGATTTCCCCAATGCTGTGTGGGGAGAAGGAGTGCAGATTCCCCTGGATGAGAACACCTAACCCTACACAATGAAGGGGGTTGCGGAGGAGGCATCAGTTAGAACATCAAGCTTCCCCAATTATACTAAAATGTTTCACCACTGCCTATTGTGTGTGGGAGGGGTGTCAGCAGAGAAAGATCATAGAATATCAGGGTTGGAAGGGACCTCAGGAGGTCATCTAGTCCAACCCCCTGCTCAAAGCAGGGCCAATCCCCCAGTTTTTGCCCCAGATCCCTAAATGGCCCCCTCAAGGATTGAACTCACAACCCTGGGTTTAGCAGGCCAATGCTTAAACCACTGAGCTATGCGTCCCGCTTTTCTTCCCCCCGAGAGCTCTTCTCTCTTGTGGCCTGTTGTGGATAGCAGTTCACATTTTTTATCTGAGTTCTTATCCTCTATCCATCAATGTGGTGTGTGAGCCCCTGACATGTTCTGCCTTTATCCCCTCCCCTTAGTCGGCTGGCTTTCCTGATTATGGATGTGCTTATGAGTGATAAGTTCCTGCTTTGGCCCAAGTGTTCAGCCCCTGGCAAGGGACATAATCTATCTTCTCTGGACCAATCTGTGACCAATCTCCTTCTGTGCAGCTCCAGGCAGCATTTTCCAGGGGTGCCCTGAAGCCAGGGCTGAATGTTGTGCTTGAGGGGCACAAGAAGACTCTTAACAATGTGGTGAGTACTGTGTCTGTGTAGGCTGTGACTCTGGTGTGTGCATGCAAGTGCTTATATGGGAAGAGTTTGCTTTTGAAGGTTGGGCTTGTTCATGTGGCTACCTATAGGAATCACAGAGGTTAGTGAATTAAAAACTCTTAGAGCATTTATTCAGTTATCGCATACATCTTTGGTGGGGAACACTGCAGTGGTAAAGGCTGGGTTTGTTATGGAACTAGTACTGTCATACCAATTTCCTTTTTACACTATGAAGTCCTTAATTGAGTTGATCATGTTCTTCGCTGCTGTAATGCCGAGACACCACGGTCGATATTACTCATTGACTTTAGCTTCCATGTAGATTACAGGATTTGTTCGTTTACGATTTTATGGCCTGTGGCAACTATCAGGTTATCTCAAGTTGTTGAAGACTCAGCTGGCCATACTGAGGTTTAGGCATTTGGGTTATGATTAAACAGTAGAAGGTTGGATAGTCAATCCATATCAGGGACCAATGGTTAGAGCCCTGCACTGATACAAAATTTGAATCTGCATCCATCTGCAAATATTGTCCGGGGATGCGCATATAAAGTGGATATTGGCAGATTTGCTGGGCTCTACCAATTGTTGCCTCCTCCCCAGGATCCTGGGAAGTAGATCCCAGCTGAAGGAGTCCAGTAAAATAACTTTTCTTTGCCTTTTTGGGTTTTAATTTAGTGTTTGGTTCACTTCAGATTTTATAGAAAATGTTTTACCTTTGCCACAAGGCTAACCTACCAAGTTTGAAGCCATTATATGTCTTTTTTGTGAACCTTTAGGTGGGTGGATCCAAAATCAGAAACTGAGCTTCCATTAGGAGTTCATCATAACTATGGTTTGACTGCCATTAGTACATAATGCAGTTCCCTAGTGCATACTCGCTGTCCCAGAACAGCTTTTGACATACCAAAACACTTCCTGGAGTGGTCTTGTGGGGACACAGAACTGGTGTGTGGCAGGCACGTGTTTAGGGAATAAAATACCTTGCTGGAGGAAGATTTTTAGCTTGTGGAGAGCTTAATAATTGGGCTGGGCCCAGTTTGTTCCAAAATGCACTTGCAAAAGGTCAGTAGAATTACTGGCTGGTTGGTGTGTATGCCTGCCTGGCAGTATTAGACCACTGCTCCCAACACTCACTCTGCACAGCTCAACGCTATCGTAGGGTATGTCTGCACTGCTGTTGGAAGGTTTGATCTAGCTAAATCAAAGCTAGCTTGAGTAATAATAGCAGTGAAGCTGCTGCAGTATGGGCAGCTTCACGGACTTACTCTTCCCACCCAGACCCTAGGTACATACTTGCTGCAGCAGCGCGGGCAGAGGCTGCTCTTCACTCCTATTGTTACTTGAGCTAGCTTTAATCTAGCTAGATCAGAGCTAGCTCGGGTATGTCTAGGCTTGCTTCAGTCACACCTCCCAGTTGCAGTGTAGATATACCCGTAGAAGCACACTCATTTGCTGTCATATTAACTTTAGATTCTTTAACAGCAGTGTTATTTTTGCGTGCCCAAGAGTGTACTGAGTACTTTCCACAATCTAAAATCAAGGTTGCTGTTGCATGAAAGAGTGGGAAGCAAGGAAGGAACAAAATTATAAGATCACACAATCACTCGTTTAAATCATGGACCTGATCTGGTGTTTGATCCTGCCTCATTTCCCTTTCTCGGGGTTCTCAAACTACACCCAGATTCTTGAGTCAAACACCCCTTCTTGAGGTCTGGTTTATTAAAACATCATCACAGTTAAATGTCAGGTTAAGTCAAAACAAGTCTGTCCCCACTCTGCAATTTTTTCCTCCAAAACTCCATTCATGCTGCCTGGCATTTCCTCAAGCTGCTTCTTAAGGCTTTTCATCTCCTGCTCCTCATTGCAGGTAGCCTTTGCATTTAGCTGGTATGGAGCGCTCCTTCTCTGGTCCTCTTTGACCCTACCTCTCCACAGGAATCTTGCTGCTCTCTTAAATTGAGTTCAGCAGACAGTCTTATCTGCCTCAAAGGCCATCACCTGGGGAGGCAGCTAACAAGTCAAGGGTGGGGTTGAGCCCAACTCCCTTAAAGGGGCAGCCCATCCTAATATGGAGATATAGAATTGCTAGCCTTCAAAAGACAAACTTGTTTTGTGTCTTGCTGTTAATAGAACTGTCCTTCTTTTTCTAGGATGGCTTGAAGCAATGTTTGTGTGAATTCAAGCAGCAGCTCGCCTGGGTGGAAAGGCTGGATGTGACCTTGGGTCAGGCACCAAACGTCATGAGTCCAACCTCATATCACACACCTGACAAAGCCACCGTCGACCCTGAGGATGACTTCCAGCGAGAGATGAGCTTGTGAGAGGGGGCGACGTTCTCCTATGGGGCCCCAGAGTCATACCACACACACGGCCTATCCACATACACAACCTAGTGTTGCATCACTATCACATCTTGCCATGCTCTGCACGCCATCAGTGTCGTGCCTTCCATCCACATGCCGATGTCACATCACTTTCGATCCTTAATTCATATACATGTGTAACAACTCGACACCCATGTGTCATGCTGCTATAAACCCTAAAAATATATTCCAGAATAGAACAAGACATCTTGAAGCTTGAAATCCTTCCCTGTTTTGGATTCTGAGATTTTGTGCTTTACCCTCTTTTGGCAAGCCTGGATTATAAAATGATCAATCATGAGAAAATATTTTAGTAATATAAATCTTGGTTTTTACTTAAAATAGACTCTCTTAAAAAAATTGTGCTTTATATTCAGATAATTTAAATCTTGGGTAGATCAAAAAAACTTTGAATTTAAGTATGAAATAAGTGTTGAATTTTCTTGTCAAGAAAATTCTTTTTTTTAATTAAATTCAAATATATTAAGTTCTCTTTAGAGAACTGCTTCCTTACAAAATCTAAACTTCAAGGGGAAAAAAAATATATTAACGCATATCAGGCTGTATTTTGTGTGGAAGGCACTCAGGTACTTTAGTAATGGTTGGCAGTAGAAAATCCTAAAATTGATGGGGGTTTTTTTTTTGTATCTGTGACCTCCTACCCAGAGGTCTTGAGGTGGTCTCTATTTTCACGTGGGATATTATCTCATTGAAACAAATACAATGAAATCCTTCAGACTGTCTTAATTTCCAGGACACGAGAAAATCACGGGCACTGCAATTTTTTTTGTACATGGTGGTATTCTGTACATTCTAAACCTATATTAAACTTGCCAAGATAGTTGCACAATGTAAAAAAATTGCTGCCCTGTTAAACCAGTCTTATAGAAAACTGTCTCCAATGAAATAGCAGGAGCTGCAAAGGTGGTAACTAATTTCCATGCCTAATTAAACAGATCATTTCTTTTAAAAATACCTGTAGCACACCACTAAAGTTCCAAAGTGAAAATGGAAGTTCCTGTAGCATCTTGGTGTCATTGCAATTCTGCCTATTTTATGGTTTGCATTTTACAGTACAATTTGTAAAATTGTAAACTGCATGTTAACCAGAAAAACAGGAATAGAAATACAACGTGAGCTATGTGTCTCGGTTAATGTTGTTGGCACCTTAATTTCTGGGCTCTTTGCATTTTTAATGTTGCTCTGATATAGTTTTGGGATTTTATGTAAATTGTATTTATCTTGCATCAAATAGCTAATATGAACTGAGTTCCTGATGTCCATGCCCAGTGTGCTTTAGACCTTACTGTTAACTTTAACTTGCTGTCCCATTGTTTTCCCAGTTACCGTCAGGCCCAGGCAGCGGTGCTG
This sequence comes from Caretta caretta, assembly GCF_965140235.1. Taxonomy (NCBI): domain Eukaryota; kingdom Metazoa; phylum Chordata; order Testudines; family Cheloniidae; genus Caretta; species Caretta caretta. The sequence continues at coordinate 109,664,219 of NC_134213.1, forward strand.
AAGGCCCTTCCTTGGCTACATCACCAAAAAGTCCCCACAAGGAGGCCAGATGATTACTTTGCAGAGATGGCCAAATCTGACCAACAGATGCAGAAGGTATTAAACTTGATTTGGCATTGGATGTCTTTTCTTCCCTCAGATTCCCGAGTGTAGGTCTTAGACTATGTAAAGCACAGACTTTAAGATTGAACAATGATACATGAGTGAAACATGGTCAGACTTGAGAAGTCTGTCAGCACATATGGAATCCAGACTAGTGATCTACTCTGTCTTCAGGAGTGCCCTGTAATAGATGCTTCAGAGGAGGGTGCAAAAAAACACATATAATGGACAATTTTGAAATAGTCTGCTCTCAGGGGAATTGTAAAGTGAAATAGAAATGATTATAATAGGGAATTGGGAGTTAGGAGTGAATTGGATCCATCACATATTTTAATCCAGAGTCTGTTAGGTTCATATTACAGAATTTGTTTTTTATAATATTAAAAACACAGGACTTTTTCCTAATGTTCTCATGACCTGACAGAATCTTGCTGAAGCCCTGACCATTATCCCCAGGGAATTATGGCTTGTTGTGAAGCACTTCACTATGAAACAAGTTTTTCTTACTGTTACTGTTGGTTGTCTTTGAAGAGCAGAGGTTTATTCTTATGCTTCAGTTGTTACCTCCACATATTGCAGAACTTTCCAGTAAGAATCTCTCTAATCTTTGGATTGATTGTATAATTGCATTCTTTCTTAAAGTCCAGTAAAAGCTTTTAATTGTTTGGGGGCGAGGAGGAAGGGGAAAGATTGAATTCTGTCGCAGGGAGAGGCCAGTGATTTCACTAACATTATCCAAGATTCAGGTCCCTTCTAGGGGAACTGCTCAATCTCGTCTATAAATCCGAAAGGATTGGGCAAAAGTGATAGCTTTGTCTCAATCTGTTCAGTAAGAGCTTGTTCTGTTGAGGCTGCACTTGATCTCTGTACATGCCATTAATCTTCTGGCCAAATCTGGGTTGAAGCCAGAAGACCGGGAGTTTCTGCAGTGAGCATTCCCAAACTTGAGTTATCTGACCCTATTAGAGAGAGGAAGCTGTATCTAAAAATCACTACATGCAATAGAGAATGTGGCACTGGGTCTAGGCAGCAGCTTTAGGAGGACCTTAGGGATTTAATAAATATAGACTACATTTAGTGCATAGTGTAAAGATTTACAGCATGTTTTATTTTTATACCTGAGTAATGGCCCTACCCATATGGCTTATCCATCTCATGGTTCACATAGCCACATTTTCCTTTGCATAACAAGAACATTTATTTTGTTTCCTAATAAGATTCGACACAAGCTCAAGAGTAAACAGGCAGCAATGGAGAAGTCTGAGAAAGCAAAACAGCTTCGTGCATTGAGAAAATATGGCAAAAAGGTGAGGAGGTGGAGAAACTTATCGGGCAAGAAGGAAACCCATCGGTGGCAAGACCCTGGAGCCTGTGGGTGGTGATCCCAGATATTGTTTGGGAACCCAGAGAGTGAAACCTCTTGGACAGCATTTCCAGCTGTTGTTTGGGGACACTGCGAAGGAGGGCCTTGAACATGACCCTGTTTGGCCAGTTTACTATGCCTGTTTGGGGGTGTGGAGGGGGAAAATATAAAGACAGTGGCACCCCTTGGGAGCGTTTGTAGTACAGTAGGGAGAAAAACCCATATTATCTCTTGTTACAGGTACAAACAGAGGTTCTGCAGAAGAGGCAAAAGGAAAAAGCAACTGTGCTGAATGCAATCAAGAAATACCAGAAAGGTGAAGTCATCAGTCTCGCCACAAGAGAGTGCTGAGGGAGCAGGAAGAGGACAGTGAGATAAGAGCACTGCAGCATATGGGGTGTCATTAGCCAAAACTGGAGAGGAGTGAGTTGGAAAAGGGCACTGCTGAACGTAGAGATACACAGAGCAGCAGTAGTGGTAGCACAAAGACTCTTAAATAGGCAGAGCCTAGTGGGCGTAAAACTGCCATTGACTAATGCTGTAGCTCTTACATTGGAAATTCTTCTGTCTGATTCAGTGGTAGCAGCTCCACAAATGTTCTGCTCTTGCAGGTCTCTCTGACAAGCTGGATTTCCTGGATGGGGAGCAGCCACCACCACATCAAGGGAAGAAGGAAGGAGATGGTGGTCAACGAATAAAGAAAGGGTGAGATGGGGAAGTTTGAGGCATTGCAGCTGGAGCCAGTATATCCCCATCTGAGTCTACAAAGCTATTTTTCAGGATAGTACCAGACCCAAGCTATCCCTGAGATGGCAGCAGATAATTCCCAGCTCTTAATGCTAATGTTCAATCTTATGCACCTCAGAGAGGAGTTGCAGCTCATAGCATACACTTGCAGAGAGGAAAGGTTGGTTATAAACAAGGTGGGGCAGAGAGTGGAGTGTCTTAAATATTTTTGACAGGTTTCAGAGTAGCAGCCGTGTTAATCTGTATTCGCAAAAAGAAAAGGAGTACTTGTGGCACCTTAGAGACTAACAAATTTATTTGAGCATAAGCTTTCGTGAGCTACAGCTCACTTCATCAGATGCATTCAGTGGAAAATACAGTGGGGAGATTTATGTACACAGAGAACATGAAACAATGGGTGTTATCATACACACTGTAAGGAGAGCGATCACTTAAGATGATATAATACCAGCAGGAGAGCGGGGCGGAGGGGAGGAAAACCTTTGTAGTGATAATCAAGTTGGGCCATTTCCAGCAGTTGACAAGAACGTCTGAGGAACAGTGGGGTGGGGGGGAATAAACATGGGGAAATAGTTTTACTTTGTGTAATGACCCATCCACTCCCAGTCTCTATTCAAGCCTAAGTTAATTGTATCCAGTTTGCAAATTAATTCCAATTCAGCAGTCTCTCGCTGGAGTCTGTTTTTGAAGTTTTGTTGTTGAAAAATTGCCATTTTTAGGTATGTAATCGAGTGACCAGAGAGATTGAAGTGTTCTCCGACTGGTTTATGAATGTTATAATTCTTGACATCTGATTTGTGTCCATTTATTCTTTTACGTAGAGACTGTCCAGTTTGACCAATGTACATGGCAGAGGGGCATTGCTGGCACATGATGGCATATATCACATTGGTAGATGTGCAGGTGAACGAGCCTCTGATAGTGTGGCTGATGTGATTAGGCCCTATGATGGTGTCCCCTGAATAGATATGTGGACACAGTTGGCAACGGGCTTTGTTGCAAGGATAGGTTCCTGGGTTAGTGGTTCTGTTGTGTGGTACGTGGTTGCTGGTGAGTATTTGCTTCAGGTTGGGGGGCTGTCTGTAAGTAAGGACTTGCCTGTCTCCCAAGATCTGTGAGAGTGATGGGTCGTCCTTCAGGATAGGCTGTAGATCCTTGATGATGCGTTGGAGAGGTTTTAGTAGGGGGCTGAAGGTGATGGCTAGTGGCATTCTGTTATTTTCTTTGTTGGGCCTGTCCTGTAGTAGGTGACTTCTGGGTACTCTTCTGGCTCTGTCAGTCTGTTTCTTCACTTCTGCAGGTGGGTATTGTAGTTGTAAGAATGCTTGATAGAGATCTTGTAGGTGTTTGTCTCTGTCTGAGGGGTTGGAGCAAATGCGGTTGTATCGTAGAGCTTGGCTGTAGACAATGGATCGCGTGGTGTGATCTGGGTGAAAGCTGGAGGCATGTAGGTAGGAATAGGGGTCAGTAGGTTTCTGGTATAGGGTGGTGTTTATGTGACCATCGCTTATTAGCACCGTAGTGTCCAGGAAGTGGATCTCTTGTGTGGACTGGTCCAGGCTGAGGTTGATGATGGGATGGAAATTGTTGAAATCATGGTGGAATTCCTCAAGGGCTTCTTTTCCATGGGTCCAGATGATGAAGTTGTCATCAATATAGCACAAGTAGAGTAGGGGCATTAGGGGATGAGAGCTGAGGAAGCGTTGTTCTAAGTCAGCCATAAAAATGTTGGCATACTGTGGGGCCATGCGGGTACCCATAGCAATGCCGCTGGTTTGAAGGTATACATTGTCCCCAAATGTGAAATAGTTATGGGTGAGGACAAAGTCACAAAGTTCAGCCACCAGGTTTGCCCTGACATTATCGGGGATACTGTTCCTGATGGTTTGTAGTCCATCTTTGTGTGGAATGTTGGTGTAGAGGGCTTTTGCATCCATAGTGGTGTTTTCAGGAAGATCACCGATGAATTGTAGTTTCCTCAGGAAGTCAGTGGTGTCTCAAAGATAGCTGGGAGTGCTGGTAGCGTAAGGTCTGAGGAGGGAGTCTACATAGCCAGACAATCCTGCTGGCAGGGTGCCAATGCCTGAGATGATGGGGCGTCCAGGATTTCCAGGTTTATGGATCTTGAGTAGCAGATAGAATATCCCAGGTCGGGGTTTGCAGGGGTGTGTCTGTGTGGATTTGTTCTTGTGCTTTTTCAGGGAGTTTCTTGAGCAAATGCTGTAGTTTCTTTTGGTAACTCTCAGTGGGATCAGAGGGTAATGGCTTGTAGCAAGTGGTGTTGGAGAGCTGCCTAGCAGCCTCTTGTTCATATTCCGACCTATTCATGATGACGAAGCACCTCCTTTGTCAGCCTTTTTGATTATGATGTCAGAGTTGTTTCTGAGGCTGTGGATGGCATTGTGTTTTGCACGGCTGAGGTTATGGGGCAACTGATGCTGCTTTTCCACAGTTTCAGCCCGTGCACATCGGCGGCCATCTCCAGTGAGAGGGAGACAAATGGGTCTGATGTAATCTAGCGTGACATGAGCATCACCTAGGAGGAGCTGGTTGGGAGCTTCCCACATCGCACATGTGCTTTCAAGCGAGTTCACTGAGGGAGGGTAGTAGGAACCTAGCAGAGATGACTGGTTGTTTCTGTTTCAGACCAAACGCAAAGCGACGTTACAAGAATCAGAAGTTTGGCTTTGGTGGGAAGAAGAAAAGCTCAAAATGGAACACACGGGAGAGTCACAATGACGTATCCAGCTTCCGGGCTAGCGTGGCCCACAACAAGGGCCCTGGGAAAGCAGGGAAAAAAGGTTCCAATGTGAGTGAGAAGTGTGTCCTACACATTACAACCCTGTGCATTAGTGGGAGATGGGCCCTGGCCACAGAGGGAAGAGCTATATGTGTGTTAGGAGTGGCACATGACCTCTGTGTATAAGGGGCTATGGGCTTCGTATTTGGAGACCAAGACTAATTAGGTGGTGGGCAAGGCTGAGCAGGTTGGTTTGATACGAATGGGGGAAAGCAAGTTCCATGCCAAAAGGAATGCTTTGCAGGTGAGTCAGAAAATACCATGTTTATCCCTACCAGCGTCCTGAACCCCTGCATCAGAAAAACTGAAAGGTGAGCATCATTGCTCTGACAAGGCCACTTCTTTCCCATTGTATAAGGCCAGAAGCAGGGGGTGGGGCTCAAAACCAGAGATCTAAATTTGTCATTCTCTTTTTACAGAAGAGACCGGGCAAAAAGATGAGGCAGAAAATGAAGAGTCGAACCTGATAAGGATTGAGTGGATGGACCCTGCTCCCCAGTGGTTTTGGTTTAGTTTCTATGTCTGTATGAATTGCAGGTGGTGGTCCTCCTGACACTGGAGTCTTCAGGCAGTTCTAACTCCTGTAGACCAAGCTGGATGGTGCCATTTGATGCAAATGGTTGCAGTGGAAGTGCATATACAGTCACTAATTAATTCCTTTTTACTGTTAATTTTCCTCCAAGATTTTTTTCTGCTTCTCAAGCCTTGGGCCTGGCATATGTGAACTTATTAAATAGTTTGGACAGAGCTCATTTGGTTCTCCTATCTTCAGTGTTGTGTTGAAGGAGGGACCTGAAATCTGTCCCTCATTGTGACTGGGATTGGAGGATCCCCATGGCTCTTTCCACAGCTGCCTTTGGTAAAAGTGGGGAATTTAGCCTCCAGGTCAGACTTGTTAAATACTGGCTTTGCTACAGTCACAAGCCTGGAGCCTGTCAAAAAGGTAAAGCCTTTTGCAGGTTTTTAGTACATCCACTTGGATGAGAACAGTAAGAGACAAAAGCAGAACTTTCACATGGGTTTATTTCTGTAACAGCTGTCAGCTTCCAGGAGGTATGGCCCAGCTAGGGCGTCGTCCTCCCTTGCTTAGAAATCGACAGGGCTACCCATGGCAATGAAGAGATGGCAACATTGTTTAGAAACTCCAAACCACACAACTCTGCCTCGCACAGCAATGTTGCTACTACCACCCTACTACATGTTCTCGCTCTGCTCCTTCAGGCGCCACATGGCAGCCATGTACTTGGTGATCTCACTGTTCCGACATGGGAAGTACAGTCTGCGGTCAGTGCGGTCCACACTAGTCTGTGGAAGAGAAAATGGTCAAAGTGTGAGGAGTGTCTCCAGGAGATGTTCTCTTTGAGATCAAAGATGCAAGGAGTCAGTTGCTGCAATTCACTGCTGCATGACTGGATGACTATAGGATTGATAAGGTAACTGAATCTCATATTTCACGTTATTGGCTGATCGCCACTAAGGTAAAAGTAATAGGATTTACCATACTGGCCATTGGTCCATCATATCTTCACTGTTGGATTACTACTGTACCCAGGTGCTCATATAAAGGAACCTTCATTTGTCTTTTGGTAACTGTACTTCTAAAGTAGTTTTGTAAAAATGGTCCTGAGAGTTCCTAGGTTTGTCTCTAACTCCAATTTAGATGTGCTCAATTCTAGATGTAATTTCTTTCCCCTTGCCCATTGCTGCTAGTCCTCCAACCTCAATCAACCACCTGAAAGTCACGCTGAGCTCTTTCTAGCTCAGGCATTGTCACCAGTGACTCTGACTCACCCGAGACACACCATAGCATTAATGTTTCTGGAGCTGGTACTAGTTAACAATTGTTTGATGCAGGAATGAGATCCCTCACCCCTTAGCTGCGTTTGTTGCCGAGCTAATGGTATAAAGGATAAAAACATGTCACTAAAGCCATCAGGAATGTGTGGAGGTCTTTGGAGTAAAGACTAAACTTTTTTTTTTTTTGTTGCTGGTTGGAAGTACATTACCAATCAAGCCAGGAGTCCGTAGCAAGAAGCGATGAGTTGCACAGGGATGCAAGTTAGAGGTCAGCGTTTCTGTTGGCAGGGAGGCAGTGCAAGTCATGACTTGCTCTATATAAATCTCTGCAGGCAGAAATTGTTTCCCCTTGGTGCACTGTTTAGTGATAGCCTGTTTGCAGGTGTTATCCATCTAGGAACTAGCTAATTTTTGAAAGACTAAAGCACTCTACCCTACCCCATTGACTGCCTATCTGCTCTTTTCCCTTCTGAGTAGAAGGAGCGCTAAGAAATTGACCTATGGCAATCCTGTCTATTTTGAAACAAATACAATTATATCAGTTCTATGTTCCCTCAACTAAGTGGTTTCCAAGAAATTTATCAGAATTCTTCAGGCACTCTTGCTTTAGTGGAACCTCAGAAATCTCTGCTGGATCAGTCATGATTACTACTATCATTTGTCAGACGTTTTTAATTAACCCTTGTGTCACAAAATTTACATCTCTTCTCGAAGTATTTCCATGTTGATTCCTTATCATAAATCAGACTATATTTTCTGACTGGGATACACCTCCAATTTATTAGTAGTTTCATGATCCTTTCTTCCCACTTACCTAAAGGATACAGTCATACCACATTTACCTACAAACATTTGTAGCCTTATCTCCCATTAAATGTCACTTCATTAATTGTTGCTCTTCAGTGAACTCCCGCCAACTTTATTAGCATCTGATACTTACGTTAGCAGAACTGAATGCAAATATTCTGGGTATGATTGCAGCAGATTGAGAGAGGGGGACTATCACTTCACCTCTGTACTCTGCAGTGCCTATGCTAGTTGGACCATACGCGTGGGCTCCGTGTGTGTTTTGGGGTGGAGCACTCACGGGGGGGGAAAAATACTGGGTGCTCAGCATCCACCAGAAGCCCTGTGGACCAGCTCCTTCCCCGTCCTCCCAGTGATTCCTGCCCCCATGGCGATCAGCTGTTCAGCAGCATGCAGGAGGTGCTTAGGGGGGTGGGGAGGAAGAGCAAGTGCAGGAAGGGGTGGAGTGGGGGGCGGAGCCTGAGGTGGAGCAGGGGTTGAGCGCCCCCCGAACTTGGAAAGTTGGCGCCTCTGTGTTGGACTGTATACTCCATCATATTCTACTAAACATTAATGTTCAATTTGCTACCCACTAGCACCTCAGTTCTTTCCCAACCATTCCAGTTTCCCAGGATGTTCTGTTCCATTGGTTATATTTGTTTCAAGTTTGTTCCGGGTTTATTCCTCAACCAGAGAAATGAGTTCAAAGGCTTACATTGAGCTGCTCCTTTTTATACTCTAGATCAGTGGTTCTTAACCTGGGGTGCAAGACATACCAGATTTTTTTAGAGGGTAAATCATCGAAAACACAAATTAAGCACAGGCACATAAGTACAACTACTTTGTTTCATCAAACCTATGTATTTATTAACATACATTTTTTAACAATTACTGTAATATCCAAACAAAAAATATATCTAGGTTTAAAGAACTGACCTACTTCAACGATTTTTTATAAGGGGTGCAAGAACATACGATTTTTGATAAGGGGTACAGGCTGCAGTAAAGATTAAGAACCACTGCTCTGGATAAAGCGTTTAGGGATCCTACTCACCAAGGGAGTATTGTTCCAGCCAATTTCCTGGCTCTCTGTCTGTGGCTCTGTATATTTCTTGGTTGGCTCCAGTGCAGCATGGTGAATAAGATTCAGAAACTTGGCTGTTGGATTGTGGGGGGGGAAAACAGGTATGGGGAGAGGGCAGTATTTTAAACCAGAATAAAGGAACTAGATCAAATAATTAAGTGTTATGACACAAGGGAAGATTTGAACCTTATCCTGAGGAACTCATACTCTAAAAGAAATAGATGAGGCCAACAGTGAAGTCAGCTCTCTGTTTCTGCGCTTCTGTGAACGACCCTGTGAGGTGTCATGGTATATCTACTGTTTTTGTCAAACATACCCATACATCTTGCTAATTCTGTCATCCTTGTCTCCTGTACAACAGCCCCCTATCCTCACTCAGTCTGCTGCCAGCTACCACTCCCTATCCTGCCAATTGACATTGCTTAAGTTACTTACTTGTAACCTGGTCCCTTACTATTCCAGTTCTTATTTCCTGATCTGTGACTTCAGGAAACCAGTTCCTACTTCTATTAACTTTTGTCTGTTTGTAAACTTGCCAGTGTCTTTTTTTTCCCCAGGCTGCTCTCACTCTGTGTAAAGGCATGTGCATAGAGAGTTCTAGAATCATAGAAATGTGGGGCTGGAAGGGACCTCAAGAGGTCATCAAGGCTGGCCTCCTGGAGATGGCAATAGTGACTGAAAAGTGCAAAACTCACCTTTAACTAAAGTGGGGCTTGATTCTTCACTAGTCATCCGGTCATGTTATTTTTTGAGAGAAGTTACCATAGACGACAAAGGAGAAAGGATGCAGATCGGGATAAGTAAAGAACATGTCAGAGATCTTCTGACTAATATGAATGAATTAAAGTCAGCAAGGCCTGATGCTGTTCACCCCAGGCTGCTGAAGGAATTAGCTGAAGAAATCTCAGAGCTGCTTGCAATAATATTTGCAAACTCATTGATGACAGAAGTCCTGGAAGATTTGAGAAAGGCTAACATAGTTTTAATCTTTAAAAGGGGAAAAAGGAGGATCCAGGGAACTACAGACCAGTCAGCCTGACCTTGATCCCTGGAAACCTACTAGAGCAATGTATAAAACATTCAATTTGTGAATACCTGGAGGATGAAGGGGTAGCATCCAGCATGGATTTACTAAGAACAAATCATGGCAAACCAGCTTGATTTGCTTCTTTGACAGGTTAACTGATTTGGTGGATGGGGGAATGCGGTGGACATAATATACCTAGACTTTAGCAAGGCTTTTAACACAGTCCCACATGACATTCTGATAAGTAAGCTGGAGAAATGGGGGCTTGGCGGAACTACCATAAAGTGGATACATAATTGGCAAAGCAACCACAAACAGAGTATCAATGAAATTTTTAGATTGGAAGGAGGTCACAGGCATCTGTTCTGGGTCCAGTGTTATTTAACATCTTTATTAATGAACTGGAGGTAGGAATAGAGAGCACTGCTGAGAGGGATCTGGGAGTTGTGGTGGATCACAGCCTCAACATGAGTCGTCAATGCAATGCTGTTGTAGTTTTAGATTGCATTTGCTTTTTTGCATTAACAGAGGCAAAGCATGCAAGTCACAGGAGGTGGTAGTAATGCTTTACTTGGCACTGGTTTGGCCTCAGCTGGAGTACTATGTCCAATTTTGGTCACCAATGTATAGAAAGAAGGTAGAGAAACTGGAAAGGATTCAGAGGCGATTGACAAAGATGATCAAAAGGATGGAATGCAAACCATATGAGCAAAGGCTGAAGGACCTGGGAGTGTTTAGTTTGGAAAAGAGGAGATTAAGGGGCAACATGTTAGGGTTCCCTCCCCACTCTGAATTCTAGGGTACAGATGAGGGGACCTGCATGAAAGACCCCCTAAGCTTATTTCTACCAGCTTAGGTTAAAAACTTCTCCAAGGTACAAATCCTTCCTTGTCTTTGGATGTGTACTGCTACCACCACCAAGTGAGTTAGACAAAGATTCAAGAAAAGGACCACTTGGAGTTTGTTTCCCCAAAATATTCCTCCCAAACTCCTTCACCCCCTTTCCTGGGGAGGCTTGAGAATAATCTACCAACCAGATAGGTAAACAAGGTGAGCACAGACCAGACCCTTGCATTTTTAGGACACTAAAAACCAATCAGATTCTTAAAAAACAGAACTTTATTATAAAGGAAAAAAAAGTAAAAGAAGCACCTCTGTAAATCAAGATGGAAGGTAATTTTACAAGGTAATAAGACTTAACACAGAGGATTCCTCCCTAGGCAAAACTTCAAAGTTACAAAAAACAGGGATAAACCTCCCTCTTAGCGCAGGGAAAATTCACAAGCTAAAACAAAAGATAATCTAATGCATTCCTTGCTATTACATCTAATATTACAGCAATAGTAAGTATCAGTTCAGTAGGAGCTACATTACTTGCTTGGTCTGTCTCGGAGAGAACACACACAGAGCACAAAAACAAAGCCTCCCCCCCCAGATTTGAAAGTATCTTCTTTCTCCATTGATCCTTCTGGTCAGGTGCCAACTAAGTTAATTGAAGGGCTTTTGTATTACTGCATACATAAAGGTTGTTACCCTTCCCTTTATATTTATGACACAACATGATAGCAGTCTTCAAATACTTGAAACAGTGCCATAAAAGAGAGAGAAAAGTTATTCTGTTTTGCCACAGAGGGCAGGACAAGAAGCAATGGACTCAAATTAGGGCTGTCAAACAATTAAAAAATCATGATTAATCACAAGATTAAAAAATTGATCAGTTTTTATGGCATTGTTTAAATAAATGATATTCTATTAATACTTTGGATATTTTCTACATTTTCAAATATATTGATTTCAGTTACAACACAGAATAAAGTATACACGGCTCACTATATTTTATTACAAATAGTTGTACTGCAAAGATAAAATCGTATTTTTCAATTCACCTCCTGCAAGTACTGTAGTGCAATCTCTTTATCGTGAAGGTGAAACTTACAAATGTTTAAAAAAAAAAATCTACAAAACTGCACTAAAAAATAAAGCAATGTAAAACTTTAGCGCCTACAAGTCCATTCAGTCCTAAGTCCTGTTCACTCCTTAAGACCAATAAGTTTGTTCACATTTACAGGGAATAATGCTGCCCACCTCTTATTTACAATGTCACCTGAAAGTGTGAACAAGCGTTTGCATAGCACTGTTGTAGCTGGCGTTGCAAGGTATTTACATGCCAGATATGCTAAACATTTGTATGCCCTTTCATGCTTTAACCACCCTTCCAGAGAACATGCTTCCATGCATGACTGTCATTAAAAAAAAGTGTGTTTTTAATTAAATTTGTGACTGAACTCCTTGAGGGAGAATTATGTCTCCTGCTCCATTGTTTTACCCGCATTCTGCCATATGGTCTCGGATGACAACCAAGCATATGTTGTTCAATTTAAGAACAATCACTGCAGATCTGACAAAATGCAAAGAAGGTACCAATATGAGATTTCTAAAGATAGCTACAGCACTCGACCCAAGGTTTAAGAATCTGAAGTGCCTTCCAAAATCTGAGAGGGATGAGGTGTGGAACATGCTGTCAGAAGACTTAAAAAAGCAACACTCTGATGCAGAAACTACAGAACCACCAAAAAAAGAAAATCAGCCTTCTGCTTGGTGGCATCTGACTCAGATGATGAAAATGAATATGAGTCAGTCTGGACTGCTTTGGACCGTTATTGACCAGAATCTGTCATCAGCGTGAAAGCATGTCCCCTGAAATGGAGGTCGAAGCATGAATGTTTAGCATATCTGGCATGTAAATACCTCGCAACCCTGATGGAATTGGCATCGTTAGCACTACAAAAAGTAATTTTTATTCTGACATTCACACCTTGTCAACTGTTGGGAATGGGACACATCCACCCCGACTGAATCATTGACCCCCCCACTTGGTAAGGGCAAGTCCCATCTTTTCTTGTGCTGTATATTTATGCCTGCCTACTGTAATTTTCACTCCATATATCTGAAGAAGTGGGTCATAGCCCATGAAAGTTATGCTCTAATAAATTTTTTAGTCTTTAAGGTGCCACAAGACTCCTCATTGTTTTTACTAAGAAAAGTGTGTTAGTGCTTAATGGCCAAAGTCTTTCAAATGAAAATGAATCTACTGAATTTGCTTTGGAAAAATCCAGTGTGGATAGCTTAAAGGAGGCTTCTTTGTTAACTGATATTGGAAGTGAACAGTTTGTGTCTCAAGTTCAAAAGAGAGGCTGGAATCCTGGCTTTACACAGCAGAGCAACCTTGTAAATAAACCCATAGACACTTTGGATATATCTTGTCATCTCTTAGAGCTGGTCTACACTACAGCGGGGATCGACACTCTGAGACTGATCCACCAGCACTAGATTTAGCACAGAGGTGGGCAAACTATGGCCTGTGGGACACATCCAGCCCACAGGACCCTCCTGCCCGGCCCCTGAGCTCCTGGCCTGGAAGGCTAGCCCCGCCCCTGCTGTTCCACTCTCCCACAGCCTCAGCTCTCTGTGCCACAAGCACAATGCACTGGGCGACAGGGATGCAAGCTCTTGCTGGGCAATGCAGCTGAAGAGCTGCAGCCCAACCCAGCGCTCTGGGCTGCGCGGTGGTGTGGCTGGCTCCAGCCAGGCAGCACAGCCGCCTGTCCTGGTGCTCTGTAGCGCCACCAGCCATCGGTGCTCCAGGCAGCGCAGTAAGGAGGCAGGGAGCAGGGGGGGTTGGATAGAGGGCAGGGGAGTTTGGAATGGTGGGCAGGGGGCAGGGGTGTGGATAGGGGGCGGGGCGGTCAGAGGCCAAGGAACAGGGGGGTTGAATGGGGGTAGGGCCCCAGGGGGGCAGTCAGGAAAGAGATGGGGGGTTGGATGGGGCAGTCAGGGGCAGGGGTTCAGCCTCCCCTAACCAGCTCCATACAATTTCGGAAACTCGATATGACCCTCAGGCCAAAAAGTTTGCCTGCCCCTGATTTAGTGGGTCTAGTAAAGACCTGCCAAATTGACAGCAGATCACTCTCCAGTCGACCTCTGTACTTCACCCTTGACGAGAAGAGTAAGAATCATAGAATATTAAGGTTGGAAGGGACCTCAGGAGGTCATCTGGTCCAACCCCCTGCTCAAAGCAGGACCAATCCCCAACTAAATCTTCCCAGCCAGGGCTTTGTCAAGCCTGACCTTAAAAATATCTAAGGAAGGAGTAAGGTAAGTCGACAGGAGATTTTTTTTCCAGTCAACCCCCTACGTTATTCACGTAGCTGTAGTTGTGTAGCGTAGGTCAATTTACCGCGGTAGTGTAGACATAGCCTAAGTAAGCTCTGATGCATCTAATGCCTCATGAATGCAGAAATTGGTAGTTGAAAAGCAAAACTGCAATGATGATAGAAAACAATTATGTTTCTTTAAGGTGTGGTGTTCATGCAAACTACCTAGCTGACAAGGGAGGAAGAAAGTTGCCCATAGCTGCTGCCAGTAAGAACATAGCCAGCCAGACCATAGATTTTGGTATAACAGAAATTTCAAATTTCAACCCTCTAAATAGAGGAAAGGAGGAAAGCAAGTTAACCCTTGAAAAGTAAAATGCCCTTACAGACTTGCCTAACTCATCTCTAAAATACTAAAGTCCTGAGGATGTGGTTAAACTACAAGTCTACGTTAAGAAAAACCCTGAGGTAAAGAAAGAGCTACAAAGGTTCAAAAGGGGTATTGAACAAACTGTCCTAAGAAACTGTCAATCTAAACAAAAGGCTCGGCATGACAAAAATAATTGTGATTGTACAATTTGAGATAGATTTGTTGTTAATATTAATGCTAATGTTAACTCTTGTAACTAGTTCATGGCTGATGCCAAAAACTGTAAAAATGTCTGTGTATGACTGATGGGAAAAATCCTCAAAACATACTGGAAATGTACATTATGATTATAATGTTTTGGTCAATAAGAACACACTTTGTATTAGCCTACTAATGTTGAGGTTTCACAGGTAATGCCTATACACAATCCTAAAACGTTCCACAGCAGAAAAACTATTACAAGTTTGCAAAAAGAAAAGGAGTACTTGTGACACCTTAGAGACTAACCAATTTATTTGAGCATGAGCTTTCGTGAGCTACAGCTTTTGTGAGCTCATCGAAGTGAGCTGTAGCTCACGAAAGCTCATGCTCAAATAAATTGGTTAGTCTCTAAGGTGCCACAAGTACTCCTTTTCTTTTTGCGAATACAGACTAACACGGCTGTTACTCTGAAACCTATTACAAGTTTGGACTGCTGTGCAAGAAAGGAACTGCGGTACAACGCCTCACAGCCTTCATGGCTAAATAAAGTAAGTGCTCTCTGAAAAACATTGAGGTCTTTGTTAAGTTAACAGATAGGCTCAACCCTGAAATCACTAAAGTGTTTCACAAAGTATGGACTAAGTTGTCAGCTTGGGCCAAGGCATGTATCAATAATTTGGCCTTTCAAAGAACTCAATATAAACACAGCTCATATCAATATGGGACTCCCACCCACAGCATGGTGAGTTGGCACTCAGGGTTCCAGCCCTACTGGGGGGAAACGAAGCTCAGGGCTTCTGACCTGCAGCGCCGAGATTTGCCGCAGGATGGATGAAATTAAGCAACGGGCTAGATCTGGCCCATACGTTCCCCACCCCTGCCGTAACCCATCCACCCACACCTGAACCTCCTGCCCCTGCTTCAGTCCAGCTTCCCCAACCATGCCCTAGGTCCACCCAGTCTGCCCTCCTCCATACAAGGGACTCTTCCCCCCCACCATATGCACTATGGCCAACCCCATACAGGGGTGATGTGTACCTTAACTATTCACTTCCTGCATTTCAGATGTTTAAATCTGCATTACCTTCAGGCTCCGTCCCCAGATCCCAGCTCACACGTTAAGTAAGATGGGGCTCGGACACCTGCTGAGGGAAGGGCCCCTCATATCCCAGCTCCCGTGGAGGGGCAGGGTGGGGAACTTGGACAAAGCAAGAGGGACAGGGCTCCCCAGATCCCAGGACACAGAGGCCAGGGAGAGGAGCTCAGATCTTTGCAGAGGGATAAGGCTCCCCTAGATCTCAGCACCCGTGGAAGGGGAGAATTCAGAGCTAACAAGCCACTCCCTAACCCCCGCCCCAACTTCCTCTGCTACTCCTCACATTGCCCAATCCTTTCTATCCTCTCCTTTTTCCCACTCCTTCTTCCCTGAGTTCCCCAACCTCTTTTCTCTCCCCTATCACCTATCTCCATAATATCCCCATCCCTCAACACAGACCCAAAGTCCTCTCCCCCTATTCCAGACTACTCTTCCCACACCTAATCACCTTCCCTTCCCAGCAAGCATTCACATGTGTAATTTATTTTCTTTTCAGGAATAGTTAAAGCACATTCTGAATTATATGCTATACTAAGATTACATGTCTCCAACATTCAAACAAACAAAAAAACCACTTGACAGAGAGGACTTTACCAGAATGTTTACAGTTCATTCTCAGATTTCTGTCCAGAGTAGGTTTCAAACTTCAAAGTTGCAAGAATCTGTGCACTATGAAATGCTTTTTTCAGGGGGCTTTATCTTGGGAATACCTTGCTCAATCCCCAGTTTGGACCACTAACCCTACATTATACTCCTATGCGGCATAGCAAATTTCAAGACAGTCCATTTAAAGGTGGATTTTAGAGCACTTGGAAAAGTCATCCTTTAAAAACAAAGCATTCTCTAACCTTAACTATAGAAGAGGTGGTGCACTGCTATAGTATTGTATAAAATTAATCATCAGCAACTACTGCTGTATCCAGATCCCTAGCACAGGATAATGCTGATGTGGGGCACTTTTTCTTTTGTTTTTTTTAAAAAGGAAAGACGGATGGAAGGGGCTCTACACATCCATCTGCAGCATGAGAGGTTTGGAGAGGTGTGAAGTTGCCCATCATCTTGGAGCTTGTCTATTGTGCGCGTTTTCATGCCATAGAGGGTGTAATTTCTAAAGTACACCATGGAAATGAATGCAGCCTGAAACAAATAGCTCTAAGATATGTGAACTGCCCCTCCAGCCCCCAGTACACACCCAGGAGGGGAGAATGTAGGGCTGACAGGTGCTCCGTGCTTCAATCTCTCTCACATGCCCTACCACCATGTCATCCTTCATCGCTGCCTTACACACACACCTTACCTGAGCCTTCAACTCCTTCCCCTCCTGCCCTTTATTCCCCTCCCTTTAATCCACATTTTCCTCAGTTGGGCTCCAAGCCCCTGTTCTTTCCCACCCCTCTGCTCTAAGCATATGCATGTGTAATTTGTTGTCTTTTCAAAAATAGTTTGATCACCTTCTGAATTTCATTACATTCTTTCCCACACAGCTCCCCTCCCTCCCACCCCTCCCCAAAAGCATGTTTTTATTTCTGATGTCTGCCCAAGGGTGGATTTGGATTTACAGTGGCTGTGTGTTGCTCAAGTTCAATGGCCACAACATTTGCCCTTAAGTCACATGGGTCCTGTGAGTTGTGGCTGGCTGCGAAGCCTCTTGTGCTCTCTGCCCATATGCAGTGTAATCAATTCAGTGTATTAGCTTTAGGAATGTTAAGCCTGAATTTAAATTGAGAGCCTTACTCTGTCTAATTTTCTGAATTTTGCTCCCCCAAAGGCTTAGGGGAGGAATGCATTCTCTACAGGTTTCAGAGGAACAGCCGTGTTAGTCTGTATTCGCAAAAAGAAAAGGAGTACTTGTGGCACCTTAGAGACTAACCAATTTATTTGAGCATGAGCTTTCGTGAGCTACAGCTCACGCAAGTGAGACCATTCTGCCAGGCTTCCAGTTGAAACTAGACAAATTCAGATGGAAAGAATGATTTTTGACAGAGAGAGAAATTAACCATTGGAACAATTTACCAAGGGTCGAAGGATTTTCCATCACTGACAATTTTCAAATCAAGATTGGCTGAAAAGACCTGCTCTAGAAATTATTCCTGCCTTATACAGGAGTTCAGAATAAATTATCACATGGTCCCTTCTGGCCTTAGAATCTATGAATAATAATTAGTCCATAAAAAATGTTAAACATTACCACATACATAGTTAAGCAATCAAGTCAGGATATAGCAGTTAGTTGCATATAAACATCTTAATTCTGTACCCTTGTGCATAGGCTTTGACAAACTAATCACATGCTATTTATGTGTATATAAATCTCCCCATTGTGTTTTCCACTGAATGCATCCGATGAAGTGAGCTGTAGCTCACGAAAGCTTATGCTCAAATAAATTTGTTAGTCTCTAAGGTGCCACAAGTACTCCTTTTCTTTTTGTCAATCTAGTTCACCCAAATAAGAATTTTGACTATCAGCATTGATTAAGTTATACAGTAACAACATACCCACCAAATTTCTCTGACTGGCATTTTAAAGCTATACCTTGATACTGACCTCAGCAACATTCCCATCTATGTGCAATCATTAGCTGTGTTATATGTACATGTGGAAAGTCTGAGGTTAGCAAGTCTGCCAAAAGATACACCTTTCCTGGCCAAATGTGGCTCTGCTGAGGCCTGCCTCAGTTTCACCTTAATTTGGTCTCCCTTTAAAAATGTCAACACAGGCCAGCTATTCAAAACATTCCCGCTTCTTAGGTACAATTTATTATATCTTTCAAAAGAAAAAAGATGATGATGTTGTGAGCTGTAGCTCACGAAAGCTCATGCTCAAATAAATTGGTTAGTCTCTAAGGTGCCACAAGTCCTCCTTTTCTTTTTGCGAATACAGACTAACACGGCTGTTACTCTGAAACCTTTCAAAAGAAAGTCTTTCCAAAGAAAACTCAAACCTTCAAAGTCATCATCCCTGTTTCAACTGGGCCCAGTTCCTCTTCCTCTCTTTAATAATTAATTTCTTTCACCCCAGTCCCAACCTAGGCACAGCCTCTCCTCTCTGAGGGTCTGTCTTCCTGCTTTCCCAGCACTGCTTGCCTAAAGACTGGCCTTCTCCACAGGCCTTCCCAGCTGGTGCTTTGCCTCTGCTGACTCGAGGCCCTGTGGTGCCCTCCTTAGTCTCTGAAGTTCAAACTTCTCAAAGGCAGCACTATATGGAAAAAAAATAAAGGGAGTTGTGACACTTGTCTCATGTCTGCTGGGCTCTTAAAGACAGAGAGGTGCATCAGAAAGTTCACCAAGACATCATGAATGCCTGGTAGGGGAGGAGGACT
Organism: Caretta caretta; assembly: GCF_965140235.1. Classification (NCBI taxonomy): domain Eukaryota; kingdom Metazoa; phylum Chordata; order Testudines; family Cheloniidae; genus Caretta; species Caretta caretta. The sequence continues at coordinate 109,683,066 of NC_134213.1, forward strand.
GTATGGGGTGTAGCATGGGAGGGCTCTATAAGGGATGTTACCGAGGTGGGGAGAGGGGGGCTCTAAGGGGTGGTACCGGGGACTCCTAGGGGCCCTGCTGGCAGTGACACCAAGGCAGGAGTACCAGATACCGCCACGGGTGGAGGCATTCTAGCTGGGACGGGTGTAGCCCCTGGGTGGTTTCGAGGCTCGGTGGGGCCGTAGGAGACCAGGAGGGGACTGGGTGCGCTGCCGTGTGTGGGGGGGGTGTTCTGATCCCAGAAACAGCACAGCGAAGTCGCACCGTCGCAGTGTGGCTCTGCGTGCCAGAAGATGATGCTCATCAAGGGAATTGTGAGTCAGGGGCTGGGGAGTGCCGTGCAAGTGAAGAGGGGCAACCCTGCTCCCCAGTGGGTGGAACAAGCCCCTGACCCCGCTCCCCAGTGGGAGCTTAAGGGCCGGATAAAAGTGTCTCAAGGGCCAGAAGCAGCCCGCGGGCCATAGTTTTCCCACTCCTGTGCTAAACTATTTGGGGGTAAAATATCCAAAGGCGCACACATTAGCAGCTATTATACTACTTGGATAATTCCTTTGTCCTGGGCCCAGGGTCATACAATCTTCTCCTCCGCACCACTTCAAGGCACTAAAATGTTATGCAATATTATCCTTTCCAGTTAATCCAGCTGGAAAATAAGAACTGTTATAGGTACACTGTCTTGTTCATAGGTTTCAGAGTAGCAACCATGTTAGTCTGTAGCTGCAAAAAGAAAAGGAGGACTTGTGGCACCTTAGAGACTAACCAATTTATTTGAGCATAAGCTTTCGTGAGCTACAGCTCACTTCATCGGATACGTGTAGCTTTTGACACGGTCTCCCACAATATTCTTGCGAGCAAGTTAAAGAAGCATGGGCTGGATGAATGGACTATAAGGTGGATAGAAAGTTGGCTAGATTGTCGGGCTCAACAGGTAGTGATCAATGGCTCCATGTCTAGTTGGCAGCTGGTATCAAGTGGAGTGCCCCAAGGGTTGGTCCTCGGGCTGGTTTTGTTCAATGTCTTCATAAATGACCTGGAGGATGGTGTGGATTGCACCCTCAGCAAGTTTGCAGATGACACTAAACTGAAAGGAGAGGTAGATGTGCTGGAGGGTAGGGATCGGATACAGAGGGCCCTAGACAAATTGGAGGATTGGGCCAAAAGAAATCTGATGAGGTTCAACAAGCACAAGTGCAGAGTCCTGCAATTAGGACGGAAGAATCCCATGCACCGCTACAGACTAGGGACCGAATGGCTCAGCAGCAGTTCTGCAGAAAAGGACCTAGGGGTTACAGTGGAGGAGAAGCTGGATATGAGTCAACAGTGTGCCCTTGTTGCCAAGAAGGCCAATGCATTTTGGGATGTATAGGTAGGGGCATTGCCAGCAGATCGAGGGATGTGATCATTCCCTTCTATTCGACATTGGTGAGGCCTCATCTGGAGTACTGTGTCCAGTTTTGGGCCCCACACTACAAGAAGGATGTGAAAAAATTGGAAAGAGTCCAGCGGAGGGCAACAAAAATGATTAGGGGACTGGAACACATGACTTATGAGGAGAGGCTCAAAGAACTGGGATTGTTTAGTCTGCGGAAGAGAAGAATGAGGGGGGATTTGATAGCTGCTTTCAACTACCTGAAAGGGGGTTCCAAAGAGGATGGCTCTAGACTGTTCTCAGTGGTAGCTGATGACAGAACAAGGAGTAATGGTCTCAAGTTGCAGTGGGGGAGATTTAGGTTGGATATTAGGAAAAACTTTTTCACTAGGAGGGTGGTGAAACACTGGAATGCGTTACCTAGGGAGGTGGTGGAATCTCCATCCTTAGATATTTTTAAGGTCAGGCTTGACAAAGCCCTGGCTGGGATGATTTAGTTGTGGATTGGTCCTGCTTTGAGCAGGGGGTTGGACTAGATGACCTCCTGAGATCCCTTCTACCCCTGATATTCTATGATTCTCTGAAATAAATTGGTTAGTCTCTAAGGTGCCACAAGAATCCTTTTCTGTCTTGTTCATAGTTGCTGTGCAGCTACCACCTTGCATTTCCAGTGTTTCTAATCTTTTTCAGGAGTCTTTTTTAACTGCCCAATAAAGTTCAATTTTTTTCACATACATACTTTATTTTATTTTACAAAATGGAAATGATTTCTAATCTGTCTCATTTATCTGATAATTACTTCCTTATCTAATTATCTCAACAGCTGTTCAGAAGCTACTCACCATCCGCAGGCTCTTCTATGTTATCATGCCAAGACATTGGCTTCCTGGTGATAGTGTGAACTGGGGAGAAACGTGATGATGCAGGTGAGTTGGTATTATGGAATCAATATTACAGGCAGTTTCAGGTAAAGCACTAGCTCCCCCTATCCTGTCTTCTGCCAGCTCACTTAGGCTGTTAAGGAGAAGAGAGACTACAGATTGGAAAAGGAGCACTGGTTAATGTCGTCACAATTCCTGGGAACTGAAGGGAATCAGCTTTGGCACCATGGGACCCTGGCACTAGGTGTTTGTGAGCAGAGAGCAGAGTTCATCCACCGATTTGTCAGGTTCCTAAACTGTGACCTGCAGGCCGCTTGCTGGAAGAGCACAGAGTTCTGGCTGACTACATGGGGCTAGTTCCTCCTTGTTTCTAGCTGCTAAATAGCATTTAAACCCCAACACATATACAAATCCAAACATTACTTTCCCATGTCAGTATGGGCAGTGGGTATAAGAGGCTTGGGGAGACTAAGCCTCTCCAAACGGGGCAAGAAATGCCAGACACAGTGCACCTCCCCTTGGAGGAGCAGTGACCCACTGCCTTTGGAGCACTGCCTCTGGAAGCTCCAGAGAAGTGGGGGAGCCATTGGTGCTCTGACTATGACCCCGCCCACATGCTGCCCCTCTGCCCCACTCCCATGGGGCCTCTTCGCCCTGAGGCCCTGCGCTCGCCCCCCTCTGCCCCCCCCCCCGCACCTGCTGCTTGCACCTCTCCATGGGAGGAGGTGGAGACGTGCGGGCGGGGCAGGAGGCAGGGCCACAGTCCAGGCACCCTCACACTTCTAGGGAGCGTCTGGCACTTGCACCCAGCCTCCCCAAACACAAGAGTCACGCACTACTTATGCATGTCAACAATTGCTGTAGTTGCCACAAGGATATTACATGACTGTGAATAGGAGGAAACTGGAGCCTGGCTAGCGGATAGGGAGGACCTTCTGTCTAGGGCCTCCATCCCATCTTGCCCCAGTTTTGTGACCCCAGGCCACCACTGCCAGTTCCAGACCTGCTCCCATATACCCCAATCTTAAACTGGCCACGTGGGCTGCCTCACAACTTCAAGTTAGCCATACCCTGGGCCCTGTCTCTCGTGTCTGAGTGAGTCGGCCATGTTCACCAAGCACTGTCTACCCCAAGAGAGCAGACTGGCCCCCCCGACCCCCCGATCCACTTGGTGGAGTCAATCCCTTACTCTGTCATGGCCCTCCTACATGTTGCCCCGTTGCCTCCCCGCTCCCTTCTCACCCCATTTGAAGGGGGTGGCCCCCTTGCCCCCCCCGTTCTCAAAGGGGATTTGTACTCCCCCATCCGGTCTCACTCTGTTTCAGCGGGTAGGCCGCTTTCTCCCGCCTCACCCCGTTTGAGGGGGTTGACCCCGTACTCCGTGTGCAGTTTCTGGCACCGTAGCTCCTTCCGGACGGTCTCGCAGAAAATCTGGTTCTGATGCACCAGGTCGGGCGGCTCCTTCTCGCGGCCCCGCGCCGCCATGGCCGGCCCCGCTCCCGGGAAGCTGGGAACGCGGCGCGGCGAATTCTCAGCGACTACGTTTGTTTCATTCTTGTTTCCTAGCAACGGCGCTTCGCCCCGATCCTTGGTCAGACGCAGAGGACTCGCTGATTGGTACGGTTCAGACCACGCCCCTCGATCAGCAAAGCCCCGCCCCCAGTCCCAATTGGCTCTCGAGTTAAAAGTCCCGTTGCTGATTGGCTATGTTCCCCGCCGGCATTTTTTAATCTCCGTCTGGCTGATGTAGAGCCCGCAGCCGCGACTAGGGAGTTGGGGGAACCGCAGCTGCGGCGTCGCGTCCCGGGCGTGACCCGCTCGGCCTCCCGCTCCTCCGCCAGCGCTTGGCAGCCGCGCCGCGCCAGCATCCTGCCCCTCGCAGGGAGCCCGGACCCGGGGCCGGCGCCCCGGCCAAGCGGGTGGAGCTGTCGCGGCTGGACGCGGGCTGCTCGTGGCGGCGGGGCCCCTGGCAGGGCGGACGCCGGTCTCCGGCCGGGCTGAGCGCTGCGCTGTTTGCTTCGGGGAGGCGATGCAGGGCGCGGAGCTGGACGCTCGGATCCGCTGCAGTGTCACCATCGAGCGCCTGAGCCCGGGCGGCCCGGCCTCGAGGCGCCGGCTGATCCGCGACGCCGCCCTCGCCCTGGGCCGGGACGAGTTCCGGGAGCTGGCGCTGCAAGTGAGCGACGGCAGCGTGGCGCAGAGCTTCGCGCTGCGCGGGGAGGTGCGGCTCTTCACGCGCTTCGTGCGCGACGGGAAAAGCGGCCTGCAGCTGGGCGCCGCGCAAGTGCAGCTGCTGATCGCCAACTGCGCCCCCGACCGCCTCAGGCGCTTCCTCCGGCTGCTGCGCATCAAGCGCCAGGCGGCGGGGAAGGGGCCGAAGACCGTCACGGAGCGGGCGCGGCTGCTGTCCAGCCTTCCGCGCACCTTCGACACCGTCAGCCCAGTCCAGGCCCGGGACGTGCAGCAGGCCTGCGCTCAGCGGGCCCGCGCGAGCTGCGAGGCAACGCCTGTGAAAGGGCAGGCCCCGAGGGACCGAGGGAACAACGGTCTGCGCAGCAAGGCGCGGAAAAGAGCCAGGACAGAATCGGCTGAAGCAAGCGCTGTAAGAGCTCTCGAAGGAGGCATGGGGTAGGGGTGGAAGCCCGCTTTGGGATATGGCTTAAGTAGGAGACTTGCGGGAGGGGGAGTTGCTGAGTGCGCTCATGGTTTGGGGAGGGGGGGATCTTTTGTGGATCCATGGTACCCCACATCTTGAATTGTGTGCAGCAGATGTGGTCGCCCCATCTCAAAAACGGTATATTGGAATTGAGAAAGGTTCAGAAAAGGGCAACAAAAATTATTAGGGGTATGGAACGGCTTCCTTATGAAGAGAGATGAATAAGACTAAGGCTTTTTAGCTTGAAAGAAAGATGGCTAAGGGGAGATATGACTGAGGTCTATAAAATCATGACTGGTGTAGAATAAGCAGATAAGGAAGTAGGGGTCACCAGATGAAATTAATAGGCAGCAGGTTTAAAACAAATAAAAGTATTTCTTCATACAGTCAACCTGTGGAACTCCTTGCCAGAGGATGTTGTGAAGGCCAAGACCATAACAGGGTTCAAAAAAGAACTAGATAAATTCATGGAGGATAGGTCTGTCAATGGCTATTAGTCAGGATGGGCACGAATGGTGCCCCCAGCCTCTGTTTGCCAGAAGCTGGGAATGAGCGACAGGGGATGGATCACTTGATCATTACCTGTTCTGTTCATTCCCTCTGGGGCACCTGGCAACTGACAGGATACTGGGCTAGATGGACCTTTGGCCTGACCCAGTAGGGCCATACTTATGCTCTTATGACTGCAAGACTGGGACACTACATTAAGCAGCAAAGAGTCTTGTGGCACCTTCAGGACTCTTTGCCGCTCTTACAGATCCAGACTAACGTGGCTACTCTTCTGATACATTAAGCAGGTAGTTAACTATAGACTAAATATTTTGTAGGTGGTTCCATCTGTTTCTGAATAAAATCTGTCCTTTATGGTGGCAAAGAAAGCCTGGAGTGCTGGGCACTCCACAATCTGCAGACCGCCTGCATCAGTTGTTTGGAGGCCTCCTCATTATCTAGACTAGAAAAATAGGGTGTGTCTGTCAACTACATTGACAAATGTGTTAATTAACATGCTTTTAAGCACAAGGTACTACCTAGAGTAGAAAGACAGTGGTGTTCAAAAAATGTTTGCTGGGTGTGTTCAGTGGAAAGGTTCACCCAAAGTCGTGGTTAAAAATGAATTCCTAAATATTTTCCTGATCTAGTCAGGGTCTGAGAGAAGTCAGTTGTTCCATTTCATGTAAATAACACATGGACTCTGAACACTAACAATGACCAAATGTTGCAAAAGATTAGTATCTTTTTTTTTTTATTGGACCAACTTTCAGCTGGTGAAAGAGACAAGCTTTTGAGCTACACAGAGCTCTTCTGGTCTCTCTCAGCAACAGAAGTTGGTCCAATAAAAGGTATTACCTTACCCACCTTGTCTCTCTAATATGCTGGAACCAACATCGCAAACAAATTGCAATGCAGTTATTTCACTGGAGCTCATTTTAGCAGTTGACATTAGCGTGACACCTATTTTCCATTCTAATCCCCATGGGGAAAAGGTATACAGGAGAAATTTTCCTCCAAAAGTTTTAAGATCCATGAGTATGTGCTGCTGTTAACAATTTTGGTTAGTGCACAAGTGTGACTTCTTTCTTTTAGGCGGCTGACGTGAAATGCTCAAAGAAGCTATCTTTGCTAATGCACTCACGGATGAGACTCTCGCAGGAACAGTCCATTGTGCTGAGTGCAGTGCTGACTGGGAAGAACGTCTTCTTTACAGGCAGTGCTGGTGAGAAACTTTATAGCTGAAGTGAAGCAAGGTTACCCCACATGTCCTAACTGCACTCAAATTAGGGCTGAAAAGCTTTAGTCTGTGGTATTGTGAGCTCCAGGAAACCTTTGGGCCTATCCCGCATGGAACACTTTTAGCAAAAGTTTCACACCTGTGCTCCCACTGGCTTATCATGAAGAGGCTGTGTGCAAAAGGGCTTGTCCCATCAGTTTGAATTGTGGAAGAATGAAATAAAAGTTAAGAAAATGTTTAATCTCTTTTGTTGTTTGGACTCTCTGAGGGCCAAAACTATGAAACCAAAGCAGAGAGACCCAGTTTTAACCTGTGTTACCCCTAAAATTCACTCAGAGCTGACAGATTATTACAACTGTCACCTTTTGAAACCGTAGACTGCAACTCATTTGTGTGTTTTCCTGCTTTAACCTTTCAATAATTCTCTCATTTCTTTTCTTAATTACTAAATCTTTAAGGCTTAGATAGTTTACTATAGGATTGGATACAAGCATTGTCTTTGGTGTGAGATCTAAGGTATGAATTGACCTGGCATAAGTGACTGGTCCTTTACGACTGAGGGTAACCTGAATATCCTAAGTCTATCTTCTCTGTGTGGTAAGAGACACTGGGATGTCCATGGGGACTGTTTGTGACTCCATGGTAAGACTAAAACAACAAGGTGTCCTTGTGGCACCTTAGAGTAACAAATTTATTTGGGCATAAGCTTTCATGGGCTATAACCCACTTCATCAGATGCATGGAGTGAAAAATACAGTAGGCAGGCATAAATATACAGCACATGAAAAGATGGAAGTTGCCTTACCAAGTGGGGAGTCAGTGCTAACAAGGCCAATTCAATCAGGGTGGATGTGGCCCATTCCCAACAGTTGACAAGAAGGGATGAGTATCAGAGGGGAGAAGTACTACAAAAAGTAATACAAAAACCTGAGTCTTCATTAATCCGTGCTGATGTGCCCCTGCCTACAGCAGTAGGGAGGCCTGGGGGGAGGGCGTAGCTAAGCACCTCTTTAACATGATGAGGTTCATGGCCCTGTATCTTTAAATATGCCCTTTCTCATGCCTACCACCCCTCCTCCCCCTTTTTAAGCCATATGGTCTTGTAAGGGAGCAAAGGTTTTTGGGTTGTTGTCTTATGGCTTGTCAAAGTAGGGCATCACAATCTTACTTACACCAGTGTTGCCAATTCTTGTGATTTTTATCACAAGTCTTATTTTTTTTTGTTTTAAAATATCCAGCCCCTGGAGTCATGTGAGAATCTAATTTAATTTTAAGTGAAGTTTCTGGTTCTCATAGTTGCTGAGCAAATCATCAAATGAGAAGCCTAAAGATTCTTAAACCAGAAGGCAATTAAGAGAACTCACTTGTTTTTTTCTTTTTAAATCCAGTAGGTTTTGTTTTGTTTTTTTTGTCATGATTTTGGGGGCTTGATTAATAATTTTTTAACACTTGGAATTGGCACTGTTGCAACCTGCACTGTTGCAACCTACACATTCTGCAACGCTTAGTGCAGATGCACAATGTGTCAAGCCTTTTGTTTAAGTGTAGCTGTATCTAGCAATGTTTAAGAGTTCCCTTTTGGTATAAGGGATAAACTCTAATCAAAGATGCACATTAAAAAGTTGAATGAGGGAAAACAATTCAACTTTAGCAAAAAGTGAAATCTTTTAAATCATCCATGTTGGGGAGAGGTTTAGCCAATATAAATGATGACACTAACTAAGATGCTCTTATAGCTACCATGGTTTCTCCTCCATGACTGGGTTCCAGTGTGGGGAGTTTATGGAACCCTAAATGGGAGGGGTCAAATAACCCCTAAACTGCATCTTCTCTAAATGGACAAACAGAGCTAATCCTTTCCTGCCATGGTTGGCTTTTACAACTACCTGAGCTCTATGTGGTCAGGCTGTTCTTGTCTTTTGTTCCTAGCGTTTTCTGACCTATGAGGTTTTGAATGAGCAGAGTGGAGGGTGGTATTAGGAGGAATTTGGGACTGGAATTCAAACCACATATATTTTTGGGGATATATCTCTAATGGTGTCAGGGGAAAGCTTCTTTCTGAAATAAATTTTATACTCTTCTAAAAGGGACTGGGAAGTCATATCTGCTGAAAAAGATTGTGGGTTCACTCCCCCCAAAGAGCACCTATGCTACAGCCAGTACAGGAGTAGCAGCTTGTCATATTGGTGGCACCACGCTCCATGCTTTTGCAGGTAAGGAGGATAACTTTCTGCTTGAGAACCTTCCCTGGCTTGCTGTGCTCTGGGGAAGATGAGTGGAAGGGACCTGGGAACTCTTGGCATTTTGGTAAAGATGATACTAACTCTGGATTCTCTCCTTTCATTAGGTATTGGTTCTGGGAAAGCTCCACTAGATCAGTGTATTGAGTTGGCTCAAAGAACTGGAGTGCGTCAACATTGGTTGAGCTGCCAACACTTAATTATTGATGAGATTTCAATGGTGGAGGGCAAGTTTTTTGATAAGCTGGAGGCAGTAGCCAGGTGAGGGTCATGCAGCAAAGAGTCTTTATAAATGATCAAGTTCCCTGGATCACTTTGCTAGGAATGCCTTCCCCCTACCTCCTGTGGCTGTATTGGGAGGTAAGGTTTGCTAATGGCTAGAGTAGTTGGGAGTCTCTGGATTATGGAATCCTAGAAAGGGACCTCAAGAGGTAATCTAGTCCAACCCTTTGCCTTGACATAAGACCACATACGCAGAGACCATCCCTGACAGGTGTTTGTACAACCTGTCCTTAAAATGAAGGAGATTCCACAACATTCCTTGACCACCTAATTCAGTACTTAACTATCATTATAGTTAGATTTTTCCAATCTCTAATCTAATGCTCTTTGCTGCAGATTAAACTGATTACTACTTGTCCTACCTTCAATAGACATGGAGAACAATTGAATGCAATCTTCTTTATGACAGCTCTTTATCACATTTGAAGTCTGTAATCAGGTCCACCCTCAGTTTTTATTTCTCAAAACTAAATTTGCCCAGATTTTTTAAACTTTCCTCATAGGTGAGGTTTTCTAAACCTTTTATTATTTTTGTTCCTCTCCTCTGGGCTCTCTCCAATTTGTCTCCATCTTAACATGCGACAACCAAAACTGGACTGAGGCCTCCGACTGAGGCCTTAACAGCGCCAAGTAGAGCGGGACAATTACCTTTCATGTCTTGCGTACAACACACCTCTTAATACACCCCAGAATTAAATTAGCCTTTTTCACAACTGCATCACATTGACTCCTATTCAATTTGTGATCCACTATAACCTCCACATCCTTCTTGGCAGTACAACCATCTAGCCAATTGTTTTACATTTTGTAGATGTGCATTTGTGTTTTTTGGTTTTTTCTTAGTATAGTATTTTGCACTTCTTTATTGTCTTATTTGTTGATTTCAGACCAATTCTCCAATTTATTAATGTCCTTTTGAATTCTAATCCTGTCCTCCAAAGCATTAGCAACTCCTTTCAGCTTGATGTCATTCATAAATTGTATATTCTATGTAAGCAGGGGTGAAAATGGGCCAGTACAGTGTACTGGTAAGAAGCCGGTACTGTCCCATGCACAGCTGACGTTAGTGTTGCCGCAGCCGTGCTATAATGTTGCTGCCCCTTTTTGCCCCCTCCTGTTTGGTGGGGGGGAGGGAAGGGGCAGCTGCCCCAAGACCAGCGATTTAAAAGGGCCCAGGGCTCCTGGCTGCAGCAGCTGGACCCCAGGCCCTTTTAAATTGCTGCCAGAGCCCCAGGCAGCGCAGATGGGCTAGCTGCGGGAGGCTGACCCTCCAGCCCTGCCCCTTCTGCCCAAGGCCTTGCCCCAGGTCCTGCAGCCTGCTCCCTGTACTGGTAAGTGTTTAATATTACTTTCACCCCTGTATGTAAGAATACTCTCCACTCCAGCACTTAAGTCCTTAATGAAAATATTGAATAGTATTGGGCCCTGGACAGATAGATCCACTCAGTTTGACACTGAACCATTGATAACTACTCTTCCAGTAAGGACTTTTCAATCAGTTTTGCACCCACCTTTATAGTAATGTTATCTAGACCACATTTCCCCAGTTAGCTTGTGGGAATGCCATGTGGGGATGTGCCAAAAGCCTTTCTAAAATCAAGATGTCATGTCTGCTACTTCCCTACATATGCTAGGCCAGTAAACCTGTCAAAGAAGGAAATTAGGCTGGTTTGGTATGGCTTGTTCTTGACCAATCCTCTGTATCGATGAGGACTCCCAGCAAATTTCATGAGACCACTCCTATTTTTTGTGCCAAGGTAATTAATGAAAATATTAAATTATCACTCCCCTTACAGAGCTGTCAGGAAACGGGATGACCCATTTGGAGGAATACAGCTGATCATCTGTGGGGACTTCTTACAACTGCCACCAGTCAGCAAAGGCAATGAGGAAACCAAGTTCTGCTTCCAGGTGTGAAGCCATCCCTACCCACTACTTCAGACTTTGTTCATAGCTGTCTCATAATGAATGAACAACTTATTCACAGGCAAAGAGCTGGAGGAAATGCATCCACGTGAACATGGAGCTGACAGAAGTCCGGAGACAGACTGAAAAGAGCTTCATCTCACTCCTGCGTTCAGTCCGCCTGGGCAGGTGAGGAGGAACCTCTTTCCTCCTTCCCACAGATGCCGAGTGTAGGGGGTGTCACTTGGCTACCTCCCCAACATCCTCTAAAGGTGGTATAGCTGGGTAGAGGCTGTTAAGGCACCTGGACACATCTTTGCCTCACCCACTCCCAAGCACCACTGCTTCTCAACTCCTTCTCCAACTAATGGAAGCAGTAACACTAGTTGCTCCTTGCCCAGTTAAGTAGGCTGCCTGCATTGTGATCGCTCATAGTCTCTGCTCCATGGTGTCCAGTTCACCTGCTGTGCTGACTGCTGATGGATCTCATGGTCTTGAGACACATGAACAATATGACAATGCTGGTATAAAATTAACAAATTAAACCTGATGTTCAATTCCTTGGAACCTAACCCTACACCTGGAAGTGTCCTTCCCTGTCTCTGTATAAGGTTGTGTGGGTGATTGAGCTGCTCTAGCAGGTGGGCATTAGGGAATGGGGAGGAGATGGTGTGGAGGGGCCAAGAATGTGCTTGTCACATGTATCCACCTTGTGAATAAATCATCTGAGGGGTAAAAAGTTTTGGTGATATCTCATGAAATCCCCATATGTTTGCTTTCAGTGTCACTGAAAGCATTCAATGTTATCAATCTCTTATTGTTACATTTAGTGCAGCTCCTTTGATAGGACCAGTAGAGTAGATCTAGCAGTCAGCACAAGTCTGGAACAACACAATGAATTCAATGTAATGGCCTGTCTACATTTGTGCTCCCACTATGGCTAGTCCCAGAGATGCTCCATTAGAGCAGTAGTGGGAGACCTTAAGAACCTTAATGAGATAAGGCTATGGGGTGTGGGGAGAGCAGGGCTTGTATGCACAAGTTGAAATAACTCACCCTTCCAATAGGGGTAGTGACTTCGTGGTGGTTGCCCAGGATGTACAATAGATATCACTATTCTTGGCATTTCTCACCTGAGATCTCCTGTTGGAGACTTTAAATCTTTATTCCTTGTTATATTATTACGGTACTTATTTGCCACCCCAATCTCCACCAGGTGCACAGATGAGGTTACCAAGCAGCTGATGCAAACCGCTACCAACAGGGTCGAGAGAGATGGGATCCTTGCAACTCGTCTCTGCACCCACAGGGATGATGTGGAACTAACAAATGAGAGACGATTGCAACAGCTACCAGGTAAACACATGGGGCGAGAAAGCTGTTAATTTCAGCAGGAGGAGAGGACACTGTAGATAATGAGGAATGAAGAACTGGCATTGTGGAGCTCAAGCTGCTCTACCAGCGGGCATTGTGGATATGAGGCATTATTGTAGGGTCAGACCTGCCTAGGGTTTTAAAAAAATACATGTAAAATTGGCATAAACTATGCCTAACAAATGTCCCATTACACATGCACTCACTCCAACAGCTGTAGACCAGACCTGCCCCTTAATTTGTTTATTTCCCCCATTCCTAGTCTCCCCTCCCATCCAATACCTCATGCAGGCCTGGCCCTTCTCAGGAGGTCTGCTGCTTCACTGCAAGTTAAGTGTTTCATGCCCAGAGAGTCTTCCCCAGCTGTCTCTGGGTGGTCTTGCTGGAAAAACTAGAGGGGGGTGGGGAGGTCTTGCATTCATCCATTGGCAAAGGCATAAAAGGGAGGAGACTGCCATTGTTCTAACAACTGACCTGAAGCCAGAGACTTATCAGGGAGGTAGGTGCTGGAATGGGGGTCTACCAGCTGGAGACTCCTGGGACACATAGGTCCATTATAAAAACTGTTTCATCTTGGAGCACAAACTGCGGACTCCAAAGCCTCTCTGTGCTAAACTTCCTTTCATGATAGCTTTGATTGTGAGAGGGAAATGGAGCAAGAAGGTGGCCACACTCTTAAAGCTGCAATTGAAGTCTGACTGCTCAGTGCCTGGCCTCTCGGGGCATATCTGTGCTGCAATGTAAACTCCTGCTTGACCCCAGGCTCAAGCCCTCCCACCCCCACTTGACTCTACACTGTAATTGCATTAACCCAGGACTCAGACCCAGCATCCCAGGATGCTGCTGGGCTGGAGGGTCCAAGCTCCAGTTAAGCCACACCTGACTTGGGTCCCAGGAATTGGCCAGAAGTATTCCATGGAACTATGGGATAACTTCCTTAGTCGTCTCTATCCCAGTAATCTGCAATCCACACTATTAAAAACAGACCTTTTTGTGGGACGGAAAACAGGGCCGAAACATCCACGAGTGCCTCATGGATGGTCTGTTAGTTTCCTGACACAGGAGTGAAAGTGCAAGCAAGAGAAGTTCATCAAAAGGCACCTTCTCCATGTTGCTCCAGTAGCAGACCAAAAATGACTGCTCAGCAGTCTGGGTTGGTGGACTGTTCAACCTTCCTGTAACATGCAGGGCAGGCAGTAAAGTTTTCCCACAGTACACCATGGTCCTGGGGCTAGAGTGGCCACACTATTTTGTGGGTGGGAGAAGAGAGCACACTAGGGACTCTGGGATGTGGTTACTTTGACTCAGGTCTGCACTCTGCAGTGTGCATGCCAGTGCCCTAGATTCAAGCATGGGTTAGAAAAGCCTTAACAAAGGGTTAAACTACAATGTAGATGCTCCAGCCCAGGGTTCCCTAACATGGGTCAACTGACTTGAGTCCCACTAATCCTGGGCTTACATTCTAGTGTAGACATACCTTCAGATTCACAAACTCTGGAAGGCATAAATTGGAGCAGGAGGTAGGGGAGGGCCAGCAGGGGCTTTCTCCTGTTGGAAGCTACTGGAAGAGATCCTTTCTGGGGTGTACAAGAGTTGTGTGTGGAGAGCTGGATTTCTGGGCCTGAGTTCAGAATAGAAAGTAAGAACCCTTCTGGCTCAGTCTGGAGAAACCTGCTGTGTGGAGTGAGTGCCAAGCCTTCCCCATATTTAGGGACTTTGTTGTGTGATAACTCTGATGGTAAGTCCATGTTTGTATTGCTTCTTCCTCACCAGGAGAAATCCACTCCTATGAGGCTGTGGATAGTGATCCCATGCTAGTCAAAGCAATTGATGCCCAGTGTCCAGTAAGTCGCTGTATTCGGTTGAAACCAGGAGCCCAGGTGAGCATGTGCATATTCTATGGGGAGTAACGGCCAACGGAAGGATTAGAGTCAGTATTTGGGGAAAGATTTTAAAGATAACAGCACAGGGATGTGGAGTGGGTGTGAAATGGAAGCACCCCTCAGACCCCAGGCTGTTCTAAAGAAACAGGCTATTACATTAATTTATAAGATGTCCTTCCCCACTTGATGAAAGTGATGAAAGCCACTTGGTTTAAATTCAAAGTCTCAATCTCTGCTTGGAGACTGATTGACCAAGGTGACTGCTTGCTCTGTCTCCAATGGAGAAGAGACATTGGATGCACAGCACAGAATCACACTAAGTACAGATGGGGTGGGGACTGGAGGAAAAGGCACTTTAAAGCCACTTTTGTGCTGCCTGGATTCTAGGCTGCTCAGCTCTTAGCATAAATTAGAGCTAGGCTTCTTATGGACTATGGCACAGCTCAGAATCCCTGCAGTACCATGTGTTAAGGCTCTGGCCTCCCATCACCAGTACACCCTGTACACCAGGGCTTGGGGGTGAGGGGCACAATAGGGCTGCTTACAATGGCCCTACACTGTCTGCATTGGAGAATTGTTCCCTGGCCACTTTCAGTTTCTTTAAAGTCCCTGTAAACTGCTGGAGTGTGGGGAGGAATCTTCCCAGAGATCCAAGTGTCACTATTATGTGACTTTGGTTGTAGACAGAACCAATTCACAATCTTCCCAAAGCAATTTCACAGAGTAAAGGGGTGATGGGATCTGTGCCCTGTGAGGCTCAACAGCTGAGAGCCCTGGGGAGGAAGGAGCTCTGGGATGGCTTCACTGTGAGGTGATTCCACCTACTGTTGCTAGGTCCCACAGTAACATTAACAGTATCAGCCAATTATTCTGACTCCTCTGAGTTAGGAGCAGAACTGGGGCAAGGCAGGTGAATGAATAGGGCTGTAAGGCAGGGGCACCAAACAAATCTAGGCATTTTTCCCCTCCACTATAGGTAATTCTTACTAAGAACCTGGATGTGTCCCGGGGTCTGGTGAATGGGGCAAGAGGGGTTGTGGTTGAATTCGAAGCTGACGGGAAGGGTGAGTATATAATGTTAAGGTTGCCAGTTTTGGTTGGCTGTATTCCAGGAGACTTCATCACATGACATAATCTGTAATTAAAGATTAATCTTTAATTTCTGGAGACGCCAGGACAATTCTGGAGGGTTGGCAACCCTATATGATGTGCTTATGACTGTGCCAGTGGCAGCTGTTAGTTTTACTGCAATTCCTTGGCGGGGGGGAGTAATCATTTCTGCAACATCAAGTTCTCCCTGCCTGTGAGAACCAAGAATCAGGCCAAGCCCCCAGGTATAGCTGCTTAAGGGTTTTCTGTGTGTGCTTTTCATCATTCTCTGGCTCTGCATGCTTGCTTGCTCTTATCTGGTTTCTGACCATGTCCACTCATGCTCTCTCCTTGCAGCAGTACATCTTTCCAATAGCAAGAACAAATGTAGCTTTTTGGCAATGCAGTGTTCCAACCCTCCACCGCACTATTTCATGTTTTCTCTGCTCTGTTTCTGGCCTGGTAAATAGTTCTGTTCATTCTCCTGCTTAAGGGTGCCTTCTCTGAATGCTTTACAGTGTCATCTCACTCCAGCAAGAACCACTGTGCTAGAGGAGCAGCAGAATTGAGTTGTGCTTCTATAAATAGAGCCCCAAGGTCCATGGAAGAGTTGGTCTGAAATGGGAAGGGATAAGGAAGGGAAAAGGGTAAACTTAGGCTCCTGCTTCCTGGGAACACTGGTACCAGAGGGACATTCCTTATTCTGACCTGCTCTTCTCTCCCAGGACTGCCCCAAGTGAGGTTTCTTTGTGGGGTCACAGAGTTAATCAGGCTGGAGCGCTGGGCCTTCAAAGGTCCATCTGGAATTTATCTGAGTCGTCAACAGTTGCCTCTAAAATTGGCATGGGCCATATCCATCCACAAGAGCCAGGTTAGTACTTTTATAGAGACTGCCACAAAAAGTATTCTCCTTTACCTTCATATTCTTAGCATGCTTATGCCACTGGCAGTAGTGGGAGAGGGGAGCACTAGGGCACCTGTGTGGGTTGGGGGAAGTGGAGGTTTTGGGGGCAGGGTTGCCTAAAGATGCTTGCACTGCTGATGACAGGGAAGAAGGAAACTGCCTTATCTTCCTCCCTTTGCTTTGGTTAAGGTATGTTGGCTCAAAGGGTACTACCATTCATGGTTCTGGAGCAACAGGCCTGAAAACATTACCCAGTCTCTTGGAGTTAAATCCTCTTCCTTTTTTACTCTGTAGGCACAGCAGAGTCAATGTTCAACAGGTTGTTACTTTAACTGGAGTTACCAAATGGTTCAGTTTAAGCAGAGCACTGGATTGGTTTAAGTTAAAAAATTAAAACCTGTTTATTAACAAAAGAAAAGATTAAGTGAATTCAAATATGAGAAAGTTAGAAATACATCTAAAAGGCTAAAACTTAATCTAGCAAATTTTGGTTTAAGGCTCTGTTTGCTCACCAACAGTCTTCCAGCAAGGTAGTGATTGACCTTTCCTTGGTCATTATCTCTCCCAGAGATCCAAAGGTGCTGGTGCCTTTGTCTTATGTGAAAGATACCTTGGAGTTTTCTGTCCCTTTCTTTTATAGTCCAATGAACCTCTGAAGTGGATTCTTCTCATGTTATCCTTCCAAGTATAGTTTATTCAAGCAGTAGGTGGTGACATGGAGTCCAGTGGTGAAGGAGATAAAATCCAAATTGTTCTGTTCCCTGTCATCTCTTCCCCCTGCTGTGTTGAGGACGCTGTTTACTACATATATGTAAATTGTGGTAAACACATTCTTTGAGTGATGGTCCCTGCTGTATTCCACTGGGATTATGCCCAGAGATGGAGCTTTTGAAAGTAGTATTGGATGGCAGTCCGTGTATGCACCTGCACCACCTTGTGGTTTCAGATGAGGTGATTAAAGGGTGCAGCAGGCCACAAGCATCTCCAGTCCTTTCTCACTGATCCAAGTCGGAGCTTCTCCTATCCTCTTGTCCTTCATAGAATACCATGGTTGGAAGGGACCCCTGAAGGTCATCTAGTCCAACCCCCTGCTCGAAGCAGGACCAATTCCCAGTTAAATCATCCCAGCCAGGGCTTTGTCAAGCCTGACCTTAAAAACCTCTAAGGAAGGAGACTCTACCACCTCCCTAGGTAACGCATTCCAGTGTTTCACCACCCTCTTAGTGAAAAAGTTTTTCCTAATATCCAATCTAAACCTCCCCCACTGCAACTTGAGACCATTACTCCTCGTTCTGTCATCTGCTACCATTGAGAACAGTCTAGAGCCATCCTCTTTGGAACCCCCTTTCAGGTAGTTGAAAGCAGCTATCAAATCCCCCCTCATTCTTCTCTTCTGCAGACTAAACAAGCCCAATTCCCTCAGCCTCTCCTCATAAGTCATGTGTTCTAGACCCCTAATCATTTTTGTTGCCCTTCGCTGGACTCTCTCCAATTTATCCACATCCTTCTTGTAGTGTGGGGCCCAAAACTGGACACAGTACTCCAGATGAGGCCTCACCAATGTCGAATAGAGGGGAACGATCACGTCCCTCGATCTGCTCGCTATGCCCCTACTTATACATCCCAAAATGCCATTGGCCTTCTTGGCAAGAAGGGCACATTGCTGACTCCTATCCAGCTTCTCGTCCACTGTCACCCCTAGGTCCTTTTCCGCAGAACTGCTGCCTAGCCATTCGGTCCCTAGTCTGTAGCGGTGCATTGGATTCTTCCGTCCTAAGTGCAGGACCCTGCACTTATCCTTATTGAACCTCATCAGATTTCTTTTGGCCCAATCCTCCAATTTGTCTAGGTCCTTCTGTATCCTATCCCTCCCCTCCAGCGTATCTACCACTCCTCCCAGTTTAGTATCATCCGCAAATTTGCTGAGAGTGCAATCCACACCATCCTCCAGATCATTTGTGAAGATATTGAACAAAACCGGCCTCAGGACCGACCCTTGGGGCACTCCACTTGATACCGGCTGTCAACTAGACATGGAGCCATTGATCACTACCCGTTGACCCCGACAATCTAGCCAGCTTTCTACCCACCTTATAGTGCATTCATCCAGCCCATACTTCCTTAACTTGCTGACAAGAATACTGTGGGAGACCGTGTCAAAAGCTTTGCTAAAGTCAAGAAACAATACATCCACTGCTTTCCCTTCATCCACAGAACCAGTAATCTCATCATAAAAGGCAATTAGATTAGTCAGGCATGACCTTCCCTTGGTGAATCCATGCTGGCTGTTCCTGATCACTTTCCTCTCATGCAAGTGCATCAGGATTGATTCTTTGAGGACCTGCTCCATGATTTTTCCAGGGACTGAGGTGAGGCTGACTGGCCTGTAGTTCCCAGGATCCTCCTTCTTCCCTTTTTTAAAGATTGGCACTACATTAGCCTTTTTCCAGTCATCCGGGACTTCCCCGGTTCGCCACGAGTTTTCAAAGATAATGGCCAATGGCTCTGCAATCACAGCTGCCAATTCCTTCAGCACCTCGGATGCAACTTGTCCGGCCCCATGGACTTGTGCACATCCAACTTTTCTAAATAGTCCCTAACCACCTCTATCTCCACAGAGGGCTGGCCATCTCTTCCCCATTTTGTGATGCCCAGCGCAGCAGTTTGGGAGCTGACCTTGTTAGTGAAGACAGAGGCAAAAAAAGCATTGAGTACATTAGCTTTTTCCACATCCTCTGTCACTAGGTTGCCTCCCTCATTCAGTAAGGGGCCCACACTTTCCTTGGCTTTCTTCTTGTTGCCAACATACCTGAAGAAACCCTTCTTGTTACTCTTGACATCTCTTGCTAGCTGCAGCTCCAGGTGCGATTTGGCCCTCCTGATTTCATTCCTACATGCCCAAGCAATATTTTTATACTCTTCCCTGGTCATATGTCCAACCTTCCACTTCTTGTAAGCTTCTTTTTTATGTTTAAGATCCGCTAGGATTTCACCATTAAGCCAAGCTGGTCGCCTGCCATATTTACTATTCTTTCGACTCATCGGGATGGTTTGTCCCTGTAACCTCAACAGGGATTCTTTGAAATACAGCCAGCTCTCCTGGACTCCTTTCCCCTTCAAGTTAGTCCCCCAGGGGATCCTGGCCATCCGTTCCCTGAGGGAGTCGAAGTCTGCTTTCCTGAAGTCCAGGGTCCGTATCCTGCTGCTTACCTTTCTTCCCTGCATCAGGATCCTGAACTCAACCAACTCATGGTCACTGCCTCCCAGATTCCCATCCACTTTTGCTTCCCCCACTAATTCTACCCGGTTTGTGAGCAGCAGGTCAAGAAAAGCACCCCCCCAGTTGGCTCCTCTAGCACTTGCACCAGGAAATTGTCCCCTACGCTTTCCAAAAACTTCCTGGATTGTCTATGTACCGCTGTATTGCTCTCCGAGCAGATATCAGGAAAATTAAAGTCACCCATGAGAATCGGGGCATGCGATCTAGTAGCTTCCGTGAGTTGCCGGAAGAAAGCCTCATCTACCTCATCCCCCTGGTCTGGTGGTCTATAGCAGACTCCCACCACTACATCACTCTTGTTGCACACACTTCTAAACATAATCCAGAGACACTCAGGTTTTTCTACAGTTTCATACCGGAGCTCTGAGCAGTCATACTGCTCCCTTACATACAGTGCTACTCCCCCACCTTTTCTGCCCTGCCTGTCCTTCTTGAACAGTTTATAACCATCCATGACAGTACTCCAGTCATGTGAGTTATCCCACCAAGTCTCTGTTATTCCAATAACATCATAGTTCCTTGACATCACCAGGACCTCCAGTTCTCCCTGCTTGTTTCCAAGGCTTTGTGCATTTGTATATAAGCACTTGAGATAACCTGCTGATCGCCCCTCATTCCCAGTATGAGGCAGGAGCCCTCCCCTCACAGACATTCCTGCCTGTGCTTCCTCCCGGTATCCCGCTTTCCCACTTACCTCAGGGCTTTGGTCTCCTTCCCCCGGTGAACCTAGTTTAAAGCCCTCCTCACTAGGTTAGCCAGCCTGCTCGCGAAGATGCTCTTCCCTCTCTTCGTAAGATGGAGCCCGTCTCTGCCCAGCACTCCTCCTTCATGGAACACCATCCCATGGTCAAAGAATCCAAAGCCTTCTCTCCGACACCACCTGCATAGCCATTCGTTGACTTCCACGATTCGACGGTCCCTACCCAGGCCTTTTCCTTCCACAGGGAGGATGGACGAGAACACCACTTGCGCCTCCAACTCCTTTATCCTTCTTCCCAGAGCCACGTAGTCCACAGTGATCCGCTCAAGGTCATTCTTGGCAGTATCATTGGTGCCCACGTGGAGAAGCAGGAAGGGGTAGCGATCCAAGGGCTTGATGAGTCTTGGCAGTCTCTCCGTCACATCGTGAATCTTAGCCCCCGGCAAGCAGCAGACTTCTCGGTTTTCCCAGTCAGGGCGGCAGATAGATGACTCAGTCCCCCGGAGGAGAGAGTCCCCGACCACCACCCGCCTTCTCCTCTTGGGAGTGGTGGTCGTGGAACCCCCAACCTCAGGACATCACATCTCATGCCTTCCAACCAGCGGAGTCTCCTTCTGCTTTCTCGCCCCAGACATATCATCTGGTCCACTCTCCGCAACAGTACCTGTGGAGAGAACATGAAAGCAGTTAGTTACCTGTGTCTGTTACTGGAACCCGGACATTCCGCTTACCTCTTCTGGAGGTCACATGTTGCCAAGCTTCTTCACTGGCCTCTTGGCTCCTCTGTGCAACTTGCTCTATATCTTTAGAGCTTTGTGCCCCTAGAAGCCTATCCTGAGTTTTGTCCAGAAAATCCTCAGTTTCTCGTATGCAACGCAGGGTCGTTATCTGTTGCTCCAGACCTTCAATCTTCTCTTCCAATATGGAGACCAGCTTGCACTTTACAAAGTCACTTCTGTCCTGTGGAAGAAAGACAAACATGGCACATCCAGTGCAGGTCACAACAGCTGAACCCCCCCCCCCTTCCATATCACCTTCCTACTATGAGCTTCCTCAGAGCAGTTAGCAAGACATAAGCCTCACTGGGCTCACTCCAGGCGAACTCCTAGGCAAACTCCTGCCGTGAGCTGCTCTGCTGTCCCCTGCTGCTCAGCTGGTTCCCGAAGCTCTGGCTATTTTTGAACAGCCAGGCTTCCCTGACACAGACACCCTAATGCCCACCCCCTGCAGGCTAGCAGCCAATCAGACACTCACTCAGGCTCTCACACTGCCCTCCCAGCAAACACATGCTCGGATACTTCCTCAGCAAGCAAACACACACACACTCACTCGGATACTTACCAGTCCCAGGCAAACTCCTGCTGTGAGCTGCTCTGCTGTCCCCTGCTGCTCAGCTGGTTCGCCGCCGCTCAGCTGGTTCGCGAAGCTCTGGCTATTTTTAAATAGCCTTGTGATGCACTTTGCAAAACCTTTAGGAAAAAGCTGTAGGTTTTTTGATTTTTACATTTTCTAATTTAAATTTGTTCCCTTTTTTTTTTCTTGGGAAGCTGCTTCAGTTGTCCCCCCCTCCCCCAAATGTTCCCCCCCTTTCCCAACACACATGGTACCCAGATCTGTGTATTGGATTATGCTGAAGATGCCAGGGTTCAAAATCAGTGCTTCCTGTCCCCACTTGTTTTCAATCTGTGACGAGCACCAGTACAGTGCTTTTTGTACTGCCTGGGGGAATCCCACATTGCATCCAGGTGCAGTATCTGCCTCACTTTCCCTGCCCATACTTGAGATAACTGGGCTCTCTGCCTCAAAAGCACCTCCATAGAGGCTGCCACAGGACCTGTGTTAGATCCTGGCCAGGGAAACATCCCCACTCCCACATCAGCCTCAGCAGGCAAAGAGTGCTCAACCCTAATGCAGAGCCTCCTTTCAGAGGAATGGATACCATTGACCCGTGGGAGACTTGGAAGCACTCTGCATCCCCATGAACTCTTTGCATTAGAAGGGCTGTGATTGCCACAAACCCCAATCCAGTCGTCTGTTCACTGGGTCTCTTACCTTGCTATGTTCCTGCCACCTCCTGTTCCAGCAGCACCACCATTTGTAGAGGTCTCTGATTCAGGTGATATGGATATCCAACATAATCCACCATTCCCATTCCAGGAGCATGACTATTGCAAGGTTCTGACAGCACTGTGGCAGTTCCTTACCTGTAGAGCTGATATGCAGCTCTACGGTCATAGGCTAGACAACAGCAGGGTTAAGTGGGTTGTGCATACTGGAACTCATGGCCCTAGTATTCACCCTCTGAATGGTCACACTCAGTTTGGGAAGATTCTCTTGCATCGCCACCACAACCCTTGTAAGGTAAATGCTCCAAAATAGCACTGGATGATGCACCAGTCAACGAATACCTCTCTGGATCACTCATCTTCTCCAGATGTGGCTCTCATATCAACTCCTTTCTTTCTGCCAGTTCCAGGAACTGCTGCAGAGAATAGCCAATGCACTTGAGATTCCATTAGAAGAAGTACAGGCTAGTCAACACAAGTTGACTTCTTTCACACATTGGTAGGGCCACCCTTGGGGGTACCAATCAATGATGCCATTCTCCGGTCAGTGTACACTGTATGGCACATCTTGGCCACATGCGCACCCACTACAAAAGGGGCTGAAAGGAAGCCCTATGTCTAAGTCTGTCTTGCTAAGTTCATCTCTGACTTAGCAAGTGATACACCTTTGTGGTTTCATCCTGTAAAGAATAAACAGATGACCAGGGAAGAGTATAAAAATGTTGCTCGGGCATGTAGGAATGAAATCAGGAGGGCCAAATAGCACCTGGAGCTGCAGCTAGCAAGAGATGTCAAGAGTAACAAGAAGGGTTTCTTCAGGTATGTTGGCAACAAGAAGAAAGCCAAGGAAAGTGTGGGCCCCTTACTGAATGAGGGAGGCAACCTAGTGACAGAGGATGTGGAAAAAGCTAATGTACTCAATGCTTTTTTTGCCTCTGTCTTCACTTACAAGGTCAGCTCCCAGACTGCTGCACTGGTCATCACAGCATGGGGAGTAGGTGGCCAGCCCTCTGTGGAGAAAGAAGTGGTTAGGGACTATTTAGAAAAGCTGGATGTGCACAAGTCCATGGGGCCAGATGCCTTGCATCCGAGTGCTAAAGGAGTTGGCAGCCGTGATTGCAGAGCCATTGGCTACTATCTTTGAAAACTCATGGCGATCAGGGGAAGTCCCAGACAACTGGAAAAAGGCTAATGTAGTGCCCATCTTTAAAAAAGGGAAGGAGGAGGATCCTGGCAACTATAGGCCAGTCAGCCTCACCTCAGTCCCTGGAAAAATCATGGAGCAGGTCCTCAAGGAATCAATCCTGAAGCGTTTACACGAGAGGAAAGTGATCAGGA
Source organism: Caretta caretta (assembly GCF_965140235.1). Lineage (NCBI taxonomy): Eukaryota > Metazoa > Chordata > Testudines > Cheloniidae > Caretta > Caretta caretta. The sequence continues at coordinate 109,706,781 of NC_134213.1, forward strand.
ACAGTCAGCATGGATTCACCAAGGGAAGGTCATGCCTGACTAATCTAATCGCCTTTTATGATGAGATTACTGGTTTGTGGATGAAGGGAAAGCAGTGGACATGTTGTTTCTTGACTTTAGCAAAGCTTTTGACACTGTCTCCCACAGTATTCTTGTCAGCAAGTTAAAGAAGCATGGGCTGGATGAATGGACTATAAGGTGGGTAGAAAGTTGGCTAGATTGTCAGGCTCAATGGGTAGTGATCAATGGCTCCATGTCTAGATGGCAGCCGGTATCAAGTGGAGTGCCCCAGGGGTCGGTCCTGGGGCCGGTTTTGTTCAATATCTTCATAAATGATCTGGAGGATGGTGTGGATTGCACTTTCAGCAAATTTGCGGCTGATACTAAACTAGGAGGAGTGGTAGATACGGTGGCAGGTAGGGATAGGATACAGAGGGCCCTAGACAAATTGGAGGATTGGGCCAAAAGAAATCTGATGAGGTTCAATAAGGATAAGTGCAGGGTCCTGCACTTAGGACGGAAGAATCCAATGCACCGCTACAGACTAGGGACCGAATGGCTAGGCAGCAGTTCTGTGGAAAAGGACCTAGGGGTGACAGTGGATGAGAAGCTGGATAGGAGTCAGCAATGTGCCCTTGTTGCCAAGAAGGCCAATGGCATTTTGGGATGTATAAGTAGGGGCATAGCCAGCAGATCGAGGGACGTGATCGTTCCCCTCTATTCGACATTGGTGAGGCCTCATCTGGAGTACTGTGTCCAGTTTTGGGCCCCACACTACAAGAAGGATGTGGAAAAATTGGAGAGAGTCCAGCAAAGGGCAACAAAATGATTAGGGGTCTGGAACACATGACTTATGAGGAGAGGCTGAGGGAACTGGGATTGTTTAGTCTGCAGAAGAGAAAAAATGAGGGGGGATTTGATAGCTGCTTTCAGCTACCTGAGAGGTGGTTCTAAAGAGGATGGTTCTAGACTATTCTCAGTGGTAGAAGAGGACAGGACAAAGAGTAATGGTCTCAAGTTGCAGTAGGGGAGGTTTAGGTTGGATATTAGGAAAAACTTTTTCACTAGGAGGGTGGTGAAACACTGGAATGCGTTACCTAGGGAGGTGGTAGAATCTCCTTCCTTAGAAGTTTAAGGTCAGGCTTGACAAAGCCCAGGCTGGGATGATTTAATTGGGGATTGGTCCTGCTTTGAGCAGGGGGTTGGACTAGATGACCTCCTGAGGTCCCTGCCAACCCTGATATTCTATTCTATGATAGCTTTAAATGTTTGTAAGTTCCTACCCTGCCAAGAGAGCCTGCCCGGGGTGCCAGAGTATACCTGGATCCTGGGGATTTAAGCAGTGTGCTACAAGCCCATGCCTGTTAGTGACCGGCGCAATAGCTGCTGGAAGTTCCTGGGGAAAGGTCATGTTCAGGAACAGTGTTGGATTTGTAAAAACTTTAAACCCAGAACCAGGAAGAAGAGAGATAATAGATTCAAATCCCTTCTCATGGGGGCAGCACTTTGCCCCTCGTCAGAGCATCAATCCAATCCGGCACCAAGTACCTCCTTGGTTATGAGTGTTCTGGCCTCCTTTAGAGGGGCTCAGCATGGCCCAAGATCCCTAGCACCAACTACCACCTGGTACCAACATACTTCTCCAGCTAAGAAGTCAGCACTATCCACACAGCACTGCTCTCCATCGCCGGTGCCACAGAAGATGGAAAAAGTCAGACATGGGGTGCTCCCCACTGAGGAAGACGCCTGAGAGAGTGAGAGTGGCCCAGCACAGGTCTCAAACAGACATTGAACTGTTGACACCATTGGCTTCGGTACCAGGAGGAAGTCCATTGTGTCTGGTGCCCATGGATTCCCCATCTAGAGTGAGCAATAGAAGGGATACAGCCCTGGCTGCACCACTGACACCCTGGGGCATATGAGGCAGCGAGGAGCCTCCTGGCCCTTCCAGCACTGCCATGTTCCCCAAATCATGGCCAATAAGGGACAGGTCCGGCATCGCAGGACTCCATTCCACAAAGGCAGGTACCGGCCTAGGGCAGGCTAGCAATGATGGCGAGACACCATCCACCATAACGTTCATGTTTGCGGGGCTCGTCCCCCACGGTGTCACTCACACATCAGCACTCACCATCCTGGCACCCCGCACCATCACAGCACCACTACCCAGCACCACCGTGGTCTCCCAGGAGTGGGTCATTGGGCACCGAATCACAGGTAGACTTGTACACCTCACAAAGAAGCTGACATCAGGCAGGCCCTAGGTGCCTGGTAGCCATGACTAAAGGGCTTGTCCCATCAGCCTGGCCTCTTAGCCAGTGGCAGATGTCACTCCAGTGGCCAGTCTGGACCCCTTGGGTAGCTCAACTGTTCTAGGGCTCCCACTCAGGGCAATCTTGCTCAGCGCCATCAGAGGCAAGAGTACCTCCACCTCCCCCCCCACCCCCTTGGAGAGGGGCTCCATTCCAGGGGCAGAAGTCAGCAATGCCCAGGATACCCCAGCGGGACACTGGCCAGCAATGGCAGACATACAAACCTGGTGCCAGTCCAAGCCTCCTTGTCCTTTTTCCCTGATGAGGCGGTGGTGGGTATGGCTATAGCATCTATACAAGACAACTACAAGGCTCCCCAGGAGCTCTTGTCAGGTGGCACAGAACCTGGGCATTAAAGTGGAGATCACGGAGTCAGCCCCAGCCTTGGTGGACACATTGGCACCCTCAGGACTGGCAAGGGTTGGCCTTATCATTGAACAAGGCCATCTTGCATCCCATGAGGGCTCTGTGGCAAACCCCCCACATCCCTCTAGCCCATTGCAAAGCAGGTGTAGAGAAAGTATTTTTTGCCCCCGAAGGGGTATGAGTATTTGTACACCCAACCCCCACCAAGATCCCTGGTTGCGGCCGCTGCTAATGAGCAGGAAAGATAAGGGCAGCAAGGACCCTCCACCTAAGGCAAAGGAAGACAGGAAACTGGACCTGTTGGGGAGGAAAGTATACTCAATGGGGGGGCCTCCAGTTGAGAATCTGCAACCACCAGGCACTGCTAAGCCGCGATGCCTGTTGTTCCTGGTCCACTAGGCTAAAATTCAAGGAACTCTTGCCATCACTCAAAGAAGAAAACAAGGTTACTTACCTGTAACTGGAGGCGCTTTGAGATGCATGGTCCCTATCTGTATTACACTGCCTGCCCTACATCCCCTCTGCTGTGGATCCCATAGGTCTGCATTGGAGAAGGAACTGGAGATGCTGGCAGCCTGCCACACCCTTTAGTGCCTTGGACAAAACCACAAGGCAGTGCAGGGTGCATGTGAAGACCACCAAACAGTACTACTTTCAAAAGCTCCAGCTCCAGGCACATGTATAAAACCCACAGTGGAATACAGATAGGGACCACACAGAGTTGACGGTGAGTAACCTCATTTTCCTTTATTTAGGATAGACTTGTTTAACAACTTTTGCCTAGGCACCGTTGTCTTGTTTTGAACATGTGAAACATCATATCGGGACAATTCATAACTTCAGACAATATTGCTGCATACATTTCACCATGATATTATTGATTAGCAAATTATTAGTTTTCAAATGATACCTCACAAAGCCTATTTTGTTCAAAGATTATTACAATAGTCAGTGTGTAGGGTCACACCATTCTTGTGCCAGCATTAACCCTTAACTTCTCCCGCTCTCTACTGTTTATCCCTCTGATGTACTTAGAGACCAATGATCTCTCCCCTCAGCCTTCATTTTGTTAGGCTAAACATGCCAAGTCTCTTCTCAAAAGTAGGTTCTCTATTCCTCTAATCATCCTAGTAGCCCTTCTCTGCACCTGTTCCAGTTTTGAATTAATCTTTCTTAACCATGGGAGATCAGAATTCTCAGAAGTGTCTAAAAGGAAGTTAGAAGAGGGACTAAGAACAATCCTACTCCATTTCATCTAAATGTCCCCAGGAAGTCCTTTTTCAATCCCATTGATCTACTTCCTGCCAAGTTCATAGAGAAGTTCCCTTTGCATTGAGAAGGGGTAGATGTTAATAGGAGCAGTGTTTTCCTGACATTCATACCTTCATCACTATATTGTGGATGGGACAATTGGGTCCCATATGAAGATGTGTGGGATGGCTTTTGTGTTGCAAGCTCACTGGCTTTTACCTGTGTCTTCCATGCACTAGGGTATGTCATTAGACTGTGTGGAGATCTCCCTGTCTCGAGTCTTTGAAAGTGGTCAGGCTTATGTAGCCCTTTCCCGAGCCCGTAGCCTTGAGGGCCTCCGGGTTCTGGATTTTGATCCCAACGTTGTGAGAGCCAATCCACACGTGCTACAGTTCTACAGTCACTTACAGAAAGAACAACTTCTATCTCAGGTAAATTCAGCAATTGATCTCCATTAGCCGTTGCAAGCCGAGACGGGCACCAAAACTCGGAATCCCCCCACAAAAAGCAAAGGAGCAGCAGGTAGTGATGAGAGGGACAGGATTGGGGAAAGTCAGGGAAGAGTAGACGGGGAAGCATGTGATAGAAGAAGGATGTTTAGTCTAAGAGTCCTATTCAGATTACAGCCCACTAACTGATCCGCTGCACAGAATGGAAGTGAGTTCCCTAGGCCCAATCCTTCCCCTTCCATAGAAAGGCTAAATGAGAAATGATTCACTGGAAATCTCTTGGTTTTTTCCCCTAGGCTTCTCTACACAGATACATTGAAGCAGAAGAGAAGGAGAATTGGAAATCTAGCTGAGGATCCACTGGGCTACATCTGCAAGGCACAAGCACAGGCTGATCTGGTTTCAGCAGCGCAGCTGTTGGGTACATCTTATACCACTGGTGAAATTTTGCTTTGTTTCTGCTTCATTGGCTCAAAGGCCACACCTGCCCACTGTGACAACACTAGCTGTTCAGGCACTTAACTTTTTGGGGAAAATTCTTCCTCTGTTTACGTCCTGCTGGTTTAGGGTGGAGGATAGCATCAGACCCCATCCTCTCTTCCTGACCTATACATACTTGTGTAATGTTTGACTTCTCCTCCAGCTTGCCAAGGACAAATGAGATGTAGCTCTCCCCTTCCTCTGCTGAACTGGAGCCTACTAGCTGTGGCTTTCATCACACAGAAAGGATACTGAAGAGCAATTGGAATGCTGGTGCTGCAAGTATGCTATTTCCAGCTGGTGAAGTGCTAACAATCAGGATGTCACTCTGCAGGTGCACCCTGCCTTTAGAACCATTTTATGCTATCCATGTGTCACCTGTTGATATAGAGAGGGTTCACTAGTTTTACTGCTGGGTGAAGTTATGTGAAGTCATAACTGTCCTCTTAATTTTGGTGGTACTTTATGGCAATAAAAGGATGTATCCACTGCAATCTGTCATACCAAGTTCTAGAAGTAGGGGTAGAGGGGATTATGGGATGTCATCAATTCACAGGCTCTGGGTCTCTGATCTGATATGGTGGCTTAAAATGCTTCAAACAGTTTCCTAGGAGTATTTCTTTAGTTTACTGGACCCAAAGGATCCACCATTTTCTGTAAAGGCAGGCCTGGGGCCTCAGGAACTCCAAGGCTGAGCCTATGGGCTCCAGAAATCCTTATTTCTATCCTGGGCTCTCTGCAGCATGTCAAGCTGAAGTCCAACTCAGAGACAGACTTCACCGTAGGGAGCAATGCACTCCAGTAAGTATTTGCAGTGATACTGGACAGCCTTTTCAAGGCAAGGTAACATTTTAGTCACCTGGAATGCACCACCTTTATCATGTTGATAAGTTGGAGAGAATGACTTAAGGCCTGTTCTTCAAGTGCTTGGTCATGTCCATTCTATGTCAGGTGTGTGTGCTTGCCACATGCACCAGTGCCAGAATATTTCCCCTAGTGGTAACCATAGGGCCAGCTCTGGTGCCCTCTTGAGTGGCGCACACATGCGCCAGTATAAGTTCCTTCTTACTGCCAGTGTTGATGCTGGAACGTCCTCGTGCTCTAGCAAACTGTTCCAATGTGGTGTTCTGTAGCTTTTTATTTATAAAAATTTTGTTATAGAAGGTGTAGTTTTAGTAGCTCTTAGTATAGGTTGTTAGTCCCTTTTGTGGGTTAGGGGAGGGGGTAGGGTTAGGTTGGGGTCAGGGTTGTTAGGGGTGGGTTAGGGGAGGGGGTAGGGTTAGGTTGGGGTCAGGGTTGTTGGGGTGGGTTAGGGGGCACGGGTGAGGGTTAGGGTTAGGGTGGTTCAGGGTTGAGGGATAGGGTTCAGGGGCAGGTTAGGGTGTTAAAGGGCTCAGGTTAGGGGTTTAGTGTTGGGAGTAGGCTTAGGTGAGGGTTGGGGAGGTTTAGGGTTTAAGGTCAGGGGG